>NW_008623564.1:42477-72776 GCF_000691845.1 Merops nubicus | reverse complement strand
TTGGGGTCCTTGTGTCACAATTTCCTCATCTGCTCAGAAAAAAAAGGGGAAATATCACTGCAAACTGCTTCATTAGCAACCATAAGTGCTCTGATAGCTGTGGAGAAAGGCCCTCCAGAAGTGTTTGTTCTGAGCCCCTCTTTATGGGCTTGCTCAAGACCACAAGATCCTTAGGCAGAGTCCTCAGTCTCTCTAAAAGAGGAGTAACAACTTCCCAACCTGTTAGATAAAAGAAAAGATTGTTTTGAATGTCAGAATTAAGCACTGAAACAGCTTCCAGCCTTTTGATATCTTGTTAGCACAAGAGCTCCCATCCACCCCAAGAAGTGACAACATTCATTTGACTTATCCATCCTCTCCTATTTATTCATGGCTAAAAATTTGCCCTTTCCCCACATGTCCATCACAGTCTCTTGTTATGGGTTGGGCCACTCCACTTGCTTTTTCCTCTGCCCATCAGCTGCCTGGCAAAACTTGCACCCTGCCTGAGCTGCAAGAGCTCATCTCAACACAAATTAATTGTGGGCTGAAGAACAAAACCTATTCCCCCTCCCTCTCACCCTGCTTCTCCTTCTCTTGTTTTTCAAGCACTCTCTCTCACCGGGTTCCAGCTGCCTCGTGAGAGGGAGCAGCTTTTATTCAGTGTTTCACCTGGACTTGAAGCCTTGGCGTGGGCTGCTTGTGGAGAGAATGGTTTGTGTACCCTGGGGAGTGATAAAGCTGCAGGAAACCTGGCAGTGGAGGGAGCTGGATGATGCTGAGGGATGGTCTCCAGCTTTTCTTCTTTTTCTTAGCAACCAGAAGCAGATCTGACCACTGCAAGGAGGTGGTTTGGTCCTCAGCAGGGTCTGAGAAGGGGTCTTTGAAGAACCTCTCTAGGTCTCTTCTGCAAAGCCATCCCTCCAGGTGCTGGACAACATGGAAACCCTGACCAGCTTTCTACCCTGGGGCAGGTTTTCCTGGTTTATTCCCAAACTGGACAGAATTTCCCAGATGATAAGTGTATAGGGGATACTAGTGTCCAAATACAAGGCAGTTAAAATCCAACATAGAAAAATGATCTGTCTCCTACAGTGTACTTGTGCAGTTCCAAACATACTAGACCTGCATTTCTGTTTGGACCTTTAGATGCTTTGATAAACCCAATCATTTGTATTTTAAAAAATTGTAAAATGTTCCACATTTTAAATTCCAGTGAATACAAGAGGAGGATTGTCTAGAAAAATGCTGGGCAACATTTAACCCAATTTACGGTTCATTTTAATAATAATTATCCTTTTATTTTACATAAATTCCAAAAGGAAAGAGTGAATCAAGCAACAGATGTTCCAAATTCTGCCTGCATTTAGTGAGCTGCTACAGATCTGCATTTGCAGCTAAACTCAGAGAGTGATTTTTAAGAAGACATTACAAAATTTGTGTAATCCTCAAACATGGAAGAATATTCTGGAGTGCTGGATGTGTACACGGATGCAGGGAAGTTTCACTAGGGAGTTCCAACTGATGCTGTGAATTTGTTGAGCTAAAATAACGAATTCAGTGCTTTGCAAATGCTTTGGAGACATTTTCTTGCTTCAGAATATTTAAATATTCTGAGGTTCAGGAGTCTCAGGACATTTCTATGCCAGAGTAGTTTTCTCAAAACAAAACAAAGGGACTATCTCTGATGTCTGGAGGACTAAAAATCTCCCTCAAGCAGCGTGTGAGCCCTCTAGTGGGATTTGCTGCAGTGTTCTAGTCCAGCAGCTACTGTTTGTTCTCACCTGTATGTGATAAACACGGTTCTGATAGACCCTACTGAGCCTCTGTGCTCTTCTCATGAGGTTTGGAACTTGGGGATCTTTTCCCATCCCTTTTACAGCTGTCCCTTCTTCCTGCAGACTCAAACCTTTTCAGAGTGAACCTGCTCCTGCGTTAGTTCTCAAGAGCAGGGTGGGAGGCTGGGTTGAAGTGCAGTTCTAGGAGCTGTGATTCTGCCCCAAAAGCTCTGTTCCCTGCCCAAAAGCAGAATCACAGTATGTCTGTTCTGACTTCCTTCACTGGACCAAAAAAAAAAATCATTAAAATATCATTTTAAACGTAAAGATTAAAGCTGAGATTACCAAAAGGGGATTTGCAGCAAAAAGAGATAGATTTGAAAAGAATAAAAAAGATGGGAAGAGAGGAGGGATGAAAAATAAGAAGAAAGGGATAGAAAGGAGGAGGAAACATCCCATGGCTGAGTCAGGTTCAGAAATCACTGAAATCCCTTATTTTGCTCTCTCGAATGACAGCCAAAGGTGATTCCTAGACAGAGGCCCTGGGACAGCTATTGCTTTATTTTCAGGTACCTGGAACACAGGCTGGAGCTGTACAGAGGATTTATTAGTCAATGCCAGCCTAGATGCTTGTCCATTTTGGCCAGTCTAGTGTAAACTTTCCCAAAACACCAAGCCCTTGGCATCCCCAGAGACTGCTACTGGAGCTGCTGGAACGAAGAGTCTTTGGACAGACAGCAGGAATGAGAACTGCTTCATATTCCTTGGACTCTGCCACTACCACAGTGACTATGCTTAAGAGACCTTGTGAAAACAGCCTATATCCATTTACCTCTGTAGATCTACAGCCCTTTCTGCCCAGAAATTGAGCAAGTCCAGCGTGTGTAGCCATTGGAAAGCCTGAAGTCTCTATGAAAAGTCAAGGATTAACCTGGCATCTGGAATCCCCTCACACAAACCCTTTCAAATAATGAGGAAATCTCTACATAAATCTACGTTTGCTTGTGGGCAGTGCAGGAGCTAAGAAAGGAGCTATATCCCATGAATACACTATTCATGGCTCCCAGCTCCCTGTTCTCATTTGAGTTGTTCCCCACGCTGAATTCTTCTTTGTGCTGCCCACAGCTACATCGACCTTCTGCTGGGGCACTGTTAAATCCCTCATCTTAGGCTGGGGCCATCCAGGAGCTCCAAAGATGATTCAGTCTGGAAGTGCTGCCTCCTTTCCCAATGAAAGGCTCTGTTTGGATCTGGCAGCACACGCTGGGTTAGAGAGGACACAAAAGTAAGGATCTCCCCACTAAAAATTTCATAGTATTTTTCTTAAAAATCCACCTCCTGCCCAGTTAAGTTTTAGTATTATGTCTCTCCTTCTGCTGTCAGGTTTCCACTGGGGTTAGCTCTGGATCCAAGCATCCTCAAAAACCCCTCAGAGGGAAGAGAGGCATCTGGGCAGCCACAGGGACACAACCGTGTCTGGTCCCTGGAGCACTTTCAACATCCTGCAGGATTAACAGAGGGGCTTCTCTCCCCAAATCTGCAGCTAGCAAGGGCACCTCAGCCCCTTAAACTTCTTCTCAGATGTGTCTCCAACAATCTGTTTCTGGTTGCTGGGATATAAAGAGGGAGGTGGAGGATAGGCAGGGTCCTAACTGCCCAGCCAAGAGTCTGCAGAGTGAAAAATCATCACAAAACCACCAGGGAGATATCTTAGGGCATTGGTGCTATTTTTATGACTTTCCTGTATCGGTCATGTGAATGTGCTTCGAGAGAGCAGAGACAGCCAAGGGCCCTGTGGTCTTCTCATCTCTGTCATTTCATGCTGTAGACAGTATGAATACCCCTAAGCAGATGGGATTTTTAGGAGATGTTATAATCTGAAAGTCTGGATATATTCTCTAGTTCTGTATGAGTATTATTTTCATGAGTGTTTTGTCATAAATTCTGTGTCTCTCCATAGTGGGGGTTATTTTCCAGGGAAATTTCACAGCAGAGGAGGGGAGATGAAAATAAACCCCTCAGAAGGACCTTAGGCCAGCAGTGCTAGGACTTGGGGTGTGCTGACTGCAGGGAAAGCAAAGAGAATTCTACTGAAGGAGGGAGAATCCGTGCGTGGGGCTGGGTGTGCTGGGGTCTGCCCCACCAGCTGGGCTGCCCACACCATTGCCAGTCAGCTCCTGGGCTGCAGGCAGGGCAGGAGAGGAGCTCAGTGAGCCCCAAGAACAGCCTGACACCTCGGAGCACGGATGCTCTGGCCATTTCACCGAGTCTTTTCAGGACAGCCTGTACCTCAGGAGAGAATAAGATCCTTTGTGCTGCCTCAGGGCTTTTTCTCTGCCAGTACAGGCAGCGTTTAACACCTGACACAGAGCATTTCAGCAGAGAGTTAGAAATGATCACATTCCCTGTGAAAACCCTGGTGTCCCTGCAGTTGCTCAGACTCTCCTCTGACTGCCACGGGGACATTAAACCTTCAGCAGTTTGCCTCTCTGAAGGCAGATTTTGGTTCCCTGCCTGGAAAAACAGTAGGCGAAATAGTAAAACCTTAAATTCGAACATGTGTAAGTTATACATCTTATTTCCATTTTCAAGCAACATTCCCTCAGTAAGACATGAGGAAAAAATTACCATCTGCCTTAGAATATCTCGGTGGAGCATTTATCTCCCAGCCATGATAACTGAATTTCAGTAATTTCTCCCTCCCCCCCAATTCAGATTAAGAAACAAATTTGTTTAATGTCCAAACGTGGAAGCCTTGCCAGCTGAACGTGGAGGGTGGGATCTGGTGCAGCTCTTACCCTGCAGGGAATGGTTTTCCCCACTTTGCTTCTGGCAGGGAAGAAGGAGGGCTGTGAGATGAAAGCCATGGACTAACCAGCACTGGGTATGGGTTCTGTGCTCATTTTGCAACTAATTCTCCTTTGGAAAGGTGAGGGCAACAAGGCTGCCCTTCCCTGGCACGTTCCTCAGGGCTGGGGTGTGCTCTGTGCCTGCAGCAGGCTGTGAGCTGGTGTTTTAGGTGAACTCTAGAGCAAAAAAAAGCCTGAGGTACTCCTGCAGCTGGAGAAAAACAAAATCTGTGCTCTCTGCCTGTGGTTTGGAGGCTCATAATTCTCCTGGAGCAGGACAGAGAAAGCCTATTTCTTGCCAAGGGTCTGCATGTAGTCCAGGTCTTAGCACAGTGCCACCTGAGTTGCTAAATGTTCCCTCCTCATCACTCCATCGCCTCAGAAGTAGAACTGGAGCCAGAGCCTTTTTTTTTGCACACAGTTTCTGTGGTCTGAAGTTCTTGACTCATGCCTAAGGCACCTAAGATTTCTAGATTTCTTATCCAAGCAGTAGACAAGCCTGGGACTGTTCAGCTGTTAAGAACAGACAAGTTCCATTACGTCCAAGCCTGTATAAATAATACTCTTTAGATGCCATGCTAATATTGTAGTGTTCTCTAATGGCCATCCTGTCACTTTGGCCCTGTGTGTGAAGGAAATGAAGAGAGGTGCATCTGTGTTGCTGCTTAGCCCTGCAGAAGTGCCTGAGGTGGAGAGGTGAGGAGGACAACCCTTCTGTTGTGTTTAGTGCAGTGGAAGAGTGCAACAGGGGCTCCTAGGAGCATCAGGCTGTAGCTCAAGGGTTCCTAAAATGCAACAGAGCAATAAAAGGCAAAGCTGGCAGTGGGCAGATTCAGGCTGGATGTGAGGAAGAAGTTCTTCCCCAGGAGAGTGGTGAGACCCTGGGATGGGTTGCCCAGGGAGGTGGTTGAGGCCCCATCCCTGGGGGTCTTTAAGGCCAGGCTGGAGGAGGCTCTGGGCAGCCTGATCTAGTGGGAGGTGTCCCTGCTCATGGCAGAGGGGTTGGAACTGGGGGATCCTTGTGGTCCCTTCCAGCCCTGACAGATTCTGATCTGTTTTAGCAGAGGACTTAGTAGTGTTGGCTTGATGGTTGGACTTGATGATCTTGGAGGTCTCTTCCAACCTCAAGGGTTCTATGATTCTATGAAAAGGTGGAAGGGTCGTGGGGGGTGTAACTGATAAGACCTTTGCCATAAGCACCTGCCTTTTATCTGGTTTGTGAACTTTGCTGTTTCACCTTAGAGCTGCCATAACCCTTGCCTGAAAGTCACTCTTCTTTGCACCTCCAACTCTCCTCCTGTGGATTTCGTTCTCAGAGATCCCCTCCATGAGGCTTGTGATTCACAGCTCACCATATGACACTCATGTGACAGGCTGGGAATAGCCTGTAAAGAAACTCCCCTTGACTTCCCACCTTTGGGACACTTGCCATTCCTGTAACCCAAACCTCCTTCTGCTGCAGTGGGGATGAAAGGTGCCTAATAATGACAACTCATCTCTTTCCTTTCACATTTCAGGGAGTCCCCCGTGGACTGTAGTGTGAACAAATGCAGCAAACTCGTCGGAGCAGGGACAGAGTCCAACCCCATGAGTTACAGCACCTACATGGATGAGAAGAATGGACCTCCTCCCAACATGACCACCAACGAGAGGAGAGTCATTGTCCCAGCAGGTACCACCACCACCAAACTCTCTTATTTCCTTGAGCTGTCTTAAATATCCAGCTGAACAGATTAGGCTTTTTCTGAGGAATTCTCTGTCTCACAAACCATGTACAAAGCAAGGGAAATATCAGAGTTTCTGCCTAGTGGGAATTTCCCATGTCCCAGTCTACGTTCTACCTCACATCAGAATAAGAAGTGAATAATTAGGGTTGGTTTAGTGTGTTGAACCAAATCAGTCTCCTGTCATGTGTTAGAGGAGAATCTGCAGCACTTCCTGGGATGTGTGGTGTGATCAAAGAAAGCACTTCTTAGGCATGAATGAGCATGAAACGGACACAAATTATAACTCCCATAAGGCTCTGGAGGGTCCAGATGCCCTTTCATGTCATCCTGATTCAAAATGGGCTATTTTGTTTTCACGTGTTAGAAGCAGAAAACAGAAAAAAAATCTATTTTGCAGGAACTCCATTATCCTTCCAAAAACTCTTCCACAGAAACATTCCTGTCCAGTCCTCTGTGATATCCACATCTGCTGGCTGAAATTGGCAGGATGCTTTGGATCCATTTGGATAGTCAAGGATGAGAGCTGCTGGGGCAGGCAACCAGTGAAGCCTGAACCTGGAACAAGAGGGAGCCTTTTCTCTGCAAGGTTTATAAACACCAGTGCTATAAACAGGCTAGCCCAGGAACTTGCCAGCAAAGGGAGATGCTACAAGCCAAGTCCTGGCCCAATTTACAGACCCAAACTGCCCCTGTTTTCAAGGGGTGCAGCTTTTTCTTCATGGAGCTGATTCGAGCAGAGGAACTGTTGGCAGAAAGAAATGTACTTGTGGAATTTAACTCTCTTGTCTGATTGTGGCTTGACCACGAACAGATGACAACTCCCAAGCATTTGTTTGCCATTTAGGATGAAAAAGAAAAGCTTGAATTGAACGGAGTGAAGGGAAGCCAATAAAACATTGACAGCAAATCTTGAAGTACCATTTAAGCCGTTGTTAGGATCTGCTTGGAGGGACCAGTAACCCAACTGGGAACAACATCAGAAGATGTTTTCAGTGTCAATAATGGCCTAGAAAGGTGTTAGCTGCCACCAGCTACTCATTGTATTATTAAAGGTAGTCAACAGGGAGCATTTATGCTGCTCTTCACCATTCTATTGATGCATATTTAAAAAGGCCAAGGGTAGGCTGAAGTTTGGAGTTGTTATAGGTAGGGGAAATGACTTTTAGTGCCCTCAGTGAACAGAAGGTTTCAAATCTCCTCTCTGAAGGAAAGTGAAAAAAAATTTTTAAAAAAAAAAAAGGATTTCCCCCCCCCTCACGAGCACCCACAAATCAAAACCTTGAGGTACTTGTGAAACAGCAATGATTTACCAGACTTTGGAAGACAATACTGAACAGCATCCCAAGATCTCTGGCTGCAGGATATGAGGCCAAATTCAGCCAAGAAAGGCATTTGGAAATTTTAATATAATCCAGAGTAATGATTTACAGCACATTAGGGTGAAGATAGGCAAGAATAATGTCACATTAGGCTTGCAAGAGGAATAATCATGAACTCTAAGCCGTGTTTCACGAAGGCAGCTTTTCAGAGCCCATTCAGTGTCTTTTGCAGTGATAAATAGGCTGAACGAATATCTGAAATTCAAAAGTGTTTGTTTAAAGGGAGACCACAAATTCGCCATGCCCTCTAAACGTTGGGGGTTTTTCAAAACTCCAGACAAATAACTCTTTCAATTAAAAAAAAAAAGAGGAAAAAAAGAATCCTCCCTTGAATAGTTGCATTGTAAAATTTACAGGCTTTTGCCAGTGCTTAGAAAGCAGAATTTAAATTTGCTATGGCCAAAATTTCGAGGAAATCCATCTTTTTTTTTTCCCCAAAGCAGACTTGTAAAGATATGGGGCTGTAAGTTCTCTGTTTAAAATTCAGCTTTAAGCAAGCTGGTTTGTTATAAATTAATCCAGGAAGCGTCACGGTTATAATTTTAATATTCCTTGATCTTACTTCCCCATTTTGTGCTGGTAGTCTGGAACTCAGCTGCCCAGGAATGCACCAGGGACAGCCACTACCTGACCTTTTGTGTGGAGGGATCCCTGCAGCCCAAGCACACGCAGTCCTGGGCCAAGGCATTGTTTTATACCCTATAAAAGGTGTGGCAGGGGCTTATTTTGTCCCTCTCCAAAGCCCAACCTGCCAGGTGTGTGGTGGCTCCGTGTTTCTGATCCATTTTCTCAGGATCTGAGGCGTTTGAGGTTTGTCTTAGAGGAATGTCCCAGCAGTGATGGACAGGCCAAACGTCTCCAAAGCTAAGGCTTGACTTTGCAGCCTTCTCCAGCTGCCACAGGACATGAATTCGCAGCTTAAAATTTTCAAGTGGGATCCACGGGGAGAAGCAGCACAGGAAACATCTGAAAAGGCAGATACGCTCTGAAAATGACTCTGTGAAAACAGTATCATGGCACAAATTCTTGCTGGGACTTTCTGATCTAACGCCCTTTGCAAAACTCAAAGGGTGATTTCTTTTTTTAACTCCTGCTGCAGCAAACCATCACCATGGGGTCTGAAACTCCAGCCGGGTTCAATCTCTCCCTGACGTCACTGCCAGTAATAAAGATTCCACAGCTGGAGCTTTGCTGACAGTTGATAGTGATGCATGAGACAGTATAAAATCCACATTGCCCTCCCATGGCTGTGCTGGTTTTCCAGGGCTAGCAGAGGTAGAATTGTGTTCTTGTCAGCGGGGTGAGCAAATGTGACTCAGAGATCCATGGCAAGCTGCTCTGTTTCAGCAATAATGTATTTTTTCAGAGTCCCCTTGCTGACCGTAAATACCACCGTCCTCAGACTTTAAAATGCCATCTGTTGGGACTTTGTAATGCACTTGAGAAGGATGGTGTGGCTTCTCCAGCACTGATGTCATTCTCTAGCATTACAGAAGCAAAGCTGCACCCTTTCAAAGGGGTGAGTTTGCTTTTGGGAGCTTTTCTTCTTTTTTTTCCAGAGGGAGAAAAGCCACAGTCAAACGTCGTTGATATTGCTGATAAGATTCAGGCAGGTGGGAGACAGTCAGAAGGTCGTTGTGATCAGTCTCTGGGCCTTGAGTCTTGTACAGGACTTGCTCAAATTGGTGAAATGCCTTGGAATCAGTAAATTAAATCCATTTGGTTGTGGAAACAACGATTAGTGCTTCGATGGGGCTGCAGTAGGGGCTTGAGGCTTGCTCATAGTGCTACCACCCTTTGTGTTTTCCTGCCAGATCCCACCCTCTGGACCCAGGAACACGTGCGCCAGTGGCTGGAATGGGCTATAAAGGAGTATGGGTTAATGGAGATTGACACCACCATCTTCCAGAACATGGATGGCAAGGAGCTCTGCAAAATGAATAAGGATGACTTCCTTCGAACCACCTCTGCCTACAACACAGAAGTCCTGTTGTCTCACCTCAGTTACCTCAGGGAAAGTGAGTATTGCCCTTATTCATCACATGCTGATAGGATAAGCTGCCATAAAGACTGAACTTCTTGAGGTCTTCTTGTTGGATAAATAGCAGCAAGGATGAAGGAAAAAGAGCAGAGAAAGGCAAACAGAGGGAGCAAACAAGGAATAATAAAGAGCGGGTTGGAAAGTTAATTTTAACTTGGAGTCAGTGGTGCTATCAGGGAGGTGAAGAGCTGAGCAGGACTCTGAAGAAGATTAGATAGTCTTACAGATTATAAAAACATCTGTGACTATGTGATAAAGAGACATACATTTGCTCTGGAGATTAAACCAAACATTAACTGATGGGTCACGGGCAAATTATTCCATAACTTTGCAGTTAGAGGGCCGTGCACTTTCCCCAAAAGCTTCTGGTAAAATCCGCTTCACAAGAGGACCCACAACTGGCCAGAGTTGGAGATTTTCAATGCTGCTGGAGGCTGAGATTTGTTGGAAAGAGGGAAAAATACAAGAGTGATTCCCCAAATCCCCTATGGTTAACACATGCTCTTGAGGCTCTGAGTCTTAGATTCAGACCTTTCTAAGACTTCCTGTGTGACCATGAGCATGTCCATCATTTCCAAATGTCTCCTAGAAATCTACAGGGTGGATTTTAAAGCATTTCCTTTCTTCACAAAGGTGTGCTAAGGATAATTGTGTTATGATGAGGCTAGAGTGCTGGAGCTAAATCCCACATGCTCCAGCACTTTTTCAAGTGCAACAGTTTTCTAGGAGTATAATTACCTGAGGAGTGACAAATCAGGAGAAGGTGCCATAAAGCAAAGTAGGGTGGGCAAGGAGAGAAAGGAAAAAAATGTATTTTCTCCACTGGGAAATCAAATTGTGAAGCAAAGGCAGCTGAAGATGTCTCCATCTGGCCCCTACAAAAAACCAGCAAGAGAGATTTTATTTAGGGGGTGTCTCTAAAGCTGTTCAGCCCTGATACCTCCCTGCCTCTGGTAAAATCAGTGGGGGTTTCACAGGTTACAGGGGGACAGGAGTCAGATCACAGATGAGTGTCACTGTAAGCCCCACCTTTGTTTTTTGTTTTGTTTTGAGAAGTGGAGCCAAGGAAATGATTCACATCAAATAACCCAACTGTTGGATTTGAAGGTTTTATCCCTGCACAATACCATAACTTCCCATCCAAAAGAACGTGCAAACTTCACCCTCTTGTATCAGCTGCAGCTTCCCAGAACACCTCCCCACGAGTGCAGACTAATTTGGGCTTTGCAAATGACAATTTAATTCCCTAATTACAGAATTGCACACTTCTGTGGGAGATCATAAGGCTTTGCCCAAACCTGCTGACTTTGGCTGGGCAGATCAGAGGCTTTGTAACCGGAACTGTGTTTCAATTCCCACAAGATAAATGCTCAAGTGAGACACTTGAATTGTCTCATTGATAAGACTTGAGAATTAAGAGATGAAGAAGGAGTTGGATGGTTTTTGACTCAGGATCAGGCTGAACTGGACAAAGGTTGGTGGAGGAGCTGAATCCTTCTGTTGCTTTAGCTCCAGACTGTGTCTCCAGCGGTCGTCTCAAGTGTCAGGTCACTTGGGGTGTTCAAAGAGAGTATCAGAGGAATTGCATCCTTGCTCTCTCAGCATAAACCTGGAGACCTGGATTCAATTGCCACCTTGACCATTTGCCCCTGTCCATTTGCTCGGGAGCAAATTCCTGATTGATCCTCCCCATCTTTAGATACCTGAAGTCCCCAGATTAGAAGTCTGCTCACACCAGTCTCTGTTTATAGCAAAGAAACAACAGGGCACGTTGAAATTCAAGCTAGTAATCCCCTAGTTCACACATCACCTTTAAATGCCTGGAATTAGGAGGGATAAACCTCAGTTCCTCTGTGCCAGGGGAATACCTGCCATGATTTCAATGCTATTAAGCCCGTGCAAACCCAAGCAGCTTTGCTGGTGGCTCTTCAGAACCTTCCTTCCCCTGCAGCTGGGCCAGGCACTGCCCAAGGCCAGGCTGCTTTCTGCATTGCTGGGTGACTCCCTCGTGGAGCAACGGCTCCAAAAGCAGCTTATTGTTTTTCCAGCCCCATTTCCAGGCGGATGTTTAGTGCTGAGCCTCTGAGTGCCACGGGGAGATGGGCTTTTTTTTTTTTTAATGATTTTTTTTTCCCCTCCTGGAAGGTTGTTTGTTTCAGAGACATCCAGCTCTGCTCCTGCTCAGGGTGGAGGATACGTGAGGGCAAGAAAACACAGGAGGACTTTGAGGAGTTGCAGATTCATAGGCTAGACTCCATATGCCCAGCCTCTCCTGGGAAAGGTGTTGGTCCTCACAGGGTGTTAAATTAAGCTGGATATGTGATGACGAGCAAATCCTCAACATTGGGGTTTACTTTCCAAGAAACAAAGCTCTGATAGGAGCTTTATGAGCCTGTCTGCTAGCCAGGCAAGGAGACCCCCTGGGAAATTAGCTTCCTTAGAATGTTTTCAACCTTTTATGCTCCTAATCAGGGTGAAAGCATTCTTAGAACTGCTGCTGAAGTCTGTTATTGTGGCATATCTGAGTCCAGGTTGAAAAAATAGACCTTTAACATCCCCACGACCTCATCAAAAGCTCAAACTTAGTTTTGGAGCTGTAAGGTTCAGGTGAGGGATTTAATGTAGTCGAGACTGAACCAAACTTGTATCACAGCACCTTTAGTCTTCAGGCAAAACTTAGGTCCCAATCAGACTCGTGCAGTTGTTTCCTGTTTCCATGACCTAGTGAAGCAGCCAGGAATTCAGACAGCTCAGATCTTCAGGAGATTTCAGAACTCACACACTCTATCCTTTGGAGTCTTTCAAAACACCTCCTAGTAGTTTTTTCAGGGCACTTACTGTCCACCCCCCCACTAAAAAATTCTCTAAGTTTTTCTCCCAGTTTCCAACACTGTGAGGCCATGCCTTGGCTTTTTCTCCTACTTCTTGTTCAACCCTCTGCACCTTCAGACTCCAGACTGGCTGACTGCTGTGCCAGTATCTGTTTCAAACACAGTCTGCCTGGTGAACCTTCTCCAGGGGAAGGGAGATTTGAATGTTTTCATGCTATGTTTGGGATGAACATCAAAAGGAACCTGAACTGTCACCCCCTGTCCTTTTCCTCTCCAGTTATGGGGGGTCGGGTTGGTGTGGTGTGTACAAACGAAAAGAGCCTGAAGGGGAAGGAATGAGACTGTGGTGAGAAGCAGAAGCAGAAAACTGCTTTGTGGTTTCGAGCCACGTATTAATGCCAAACAAAACTCCACTGCTAAATGCAGCAGAACCCTGGTTCTACCAGGAGACGTGGAGGGAAGGCCACGTGGCCTTGCAGGTGAGGATAAAAGAGACTTTCAGATGAAACGGAGTTCAAGGTGGTGAAACCAAGATGTTCCTGCATCTCAGAAGGATGCTCTGTCTTGTGAAAAGGGAGGTTTTGTGGGGAAAAGACTCCCCTGCTCTTTTTTCAGTCCTTTTCCATCTTCCTTTTTAACTGAGGCAAGTGAAATGAAAGAAGAAAGGAAAAGTTGGGCGGGGGAATAAGACAACATGTTTAATATTAATTACAGGAGAATAGCCCTGCACTTTATTAATAATACCAGCTGATTTAATCTAAGGTGTCATTGACTCAACGAGGGGCAGGGGGAAATAAGAACTAAACGAAAATTCCTCGCAGCCAAAGTTTTGCCCAATAACCAGGGAAGGAGCAGCCTGGCCTCTGTCTGTCTGCTTCTCTCTGTCCTGATCTCTGTCTCTGGCTTTCTCTCTTTTCTTCCTTCGCTGAAAACCCTTAATAGGAAACACATTTCCTTTTCTGTGGTGTTCCCACCAGAAACCTCAGACTGTCGGGCAAAGGTGAGAACTTTTAGCAATTAAACTGGGGGAGGCGCCGTCCCTTTCCAGTGGCTTGGGCTGCATTTTTTAGTGTAAAGTAGCTATAGGTTGATTCTACAGACTTGTTCAGTGCTATTCATCACCCCACCCCCAGCCAGTCAGTGCAACCAGGCATTTGCAGCCTATTTAGTCATAGAAAACCCTGTTGCTGAATTCCCCAGCACTTCCCTGTCTGGCGGGGGCAGCAAGGCTGGGTGTTGCATTCAGGATCTACTTCAAATAACCTGAAAAAGGAGAGAGTGGTGGACAGGAGTTTGCCCACAGATATTCAAGAAAGAAATTCCAAAGCCAGAAACCATGAAAAAATGAGTTAGGTGGACAAAGCTGTTGCCATTCCTCCAGCAGCAGCAAAAGACCAGCCAGTCTCTCTGAATATTTAAGCCAGTCTTTGGCTATCTGCAGCTTTCACAGCCAAGGGAAAACCCTTTGAACTCTTTCCCTCCTAGATTACCACATTATCCATCCCAATCTTTTGAAACATCCCATCTTGCAGCACCTGGTAGCATCCATCCTCCAGTCCTTATGAGCAGGCTTTGTTTTTCCAACACCTCCTACCTCTGCATCCAGGCTGCCTTGTGTGTGTCTTTGGCTTCGTGTGCATTTGGGGGAGAAAAGAAATCCCTGGGGAGATGGGGCCAGTAAGATCCAGCACCTGCAATGGTTATTCTGGCAGTGAGCTGCCAGGAAAACGAGACATCCTGGGAGTACTACTGAGGGGCAAGAGAGGTCAGCACTATTTGGGATTGCATGGCTTAGTCATGAGATCCTTATCAATTAGTATTAGAGTACCTGCAAAAGAGGGATTCTGAGCCCTGCCAAAGAACCTGGGGGTGCTCAGGGGCAGCCACACAAATCTGTCCTCTTTGCTGTGTGTCCCCTAGGACCGAGTCCCTTCAATGGGGCAGAATCTCACCCAGCAGAGGGCTGTGTAGATAGGAATAGATGAAATTATCTGTAAAAGCACTTCTTTATACCCCTCCGTGGCAAGTTTGGTGCCCTGCTCCAGCTCACCCCAGCAGCCTCTACAGAGAAGGGTCTTCTGCCTTGTTAGGGGTGTCACTGCCTGATGCAGTAGAAACTGGCCCAAAGAGCTGCAGGAAAGGTGAGCCTAGAATACTGTGTAGGGTAAACACATCTAACTAGACAACCATGAAATGTGTATTTCATGCTGGCTTCCAAGAGCTCCCAGGGCCTCTTCCTTCATTGCCAGAAGAGTCTGAAGGAAAACCAAAGTAAAATGCTTAAAAAGGAACATTTCCACTGTAAAACACTGAAAAACACAAACCCTTCCACTAGGTTCCTTTTTGAGCTCCTTTTGAAGAGTTTTGTTTGAAACAAGGGAAGTATTTTTGAATTCCACAAAGCAGGAGGACATCAAGGTGCTCAGTGAAGGAGCCAAATGTCTTTATTTTGGTTTGCAAGTGGAGAAATGGTCATGCAGGTGTGACACAGAGCTACCAAAGATTCTTTTACAAGAATTTCACATCCATCACAGAAAATGTGTGATTAATTGTCTGAGAAATTACCATTTCCTACCTGCCTACATGATTCCCCACTGGCAGGGAGCATTAAAACTGAAAAAAAACCCTCCTTTTCTTTTTATTACAGGCAGCTCACTGCTGGTCTACAATACTCCAGCCCACACAGAAGCTTCCTCACGACTTGCCACCAAAGAAGGTCAGTCTTTTGTGTGTAAATGTCCTGTCTTCCTGTGCTCTCATGATGCTTTTGATTGGATTCAAACTCTGTGTCTTATGTAATACCCTTGGCATAAAAATGTTCAGCTCTGCTATGCACATAATGGTTAAAATAGAATAATTTACAATTAACAGCCAAAACCATGGCAAAAATCTCATCTCTGCTTGTCCAGCCAACATGGTGGCATAAAATTGAATTTCTTTTTCAAATAACTGCAATTTTTAATCTATTAGAAATTCTGATAGTGTAGATACAGCTCAGAAACTCTGGAATTTAGAAGTTAGTAACACTTGGGTCTCCTTCAGGCTTCTGAGTTGTTTGTATATCCTCCAGGCAGGTTTTTCAGGTCTTCCTCTGCAGCTCTAGTCCTATTTCTTTTCCTTGTTTTTAATGAAAAGCTGGATTCTCAGTCATGGTAAACTAATGAGAGTTGGTGAGATGGGCACGATGCACATCCCATAAGACATCTTTGTGTAACTAGAAGAATGTCAGTTGTGTTCAGCTGCTCCATTTGAAAAGCTTCTGGGAAGTGTGAAATCCAACGTCTGCCATATGAGAACCCACCTAGAGCCTCCTCTCCTGCCGAGACAGTTCCCTCACAAACATTTCTAAGCTTTCCAGGTGAACGTTGAGGAGCCACACGTTTGCATTTCAAAGAATAGTAGGAAAAGGCAGAAAGTCTTTTCTTTTTAAGACAAACCCCCAGATTTCAGTGAAAGGCTACAGCAAACCGAGCTCACACGTTTAACAAGCTACTGACTAGCACTGCTCTTAGAGCCAGCACTTCTTTCTCCTTGCACCACACTGCATTTCATCTCCAACATCTGCCTCGGAGCCTGGAGCAGAATATCAGTGCTGGTTTTTACAGCAGCTCCTTTTGTCTGGCGTGTCACTAGCTGCTGGAGCTGCCTGTTCCCTGGCATGTGTCCTCTCTTTACGAGGCAGACCCCAGTTGGTGCATTACAGTGGCAAAGCCACGCAGGCTTTGCTGTGACTGGCCACTTGGATGCTAAAAGTCAGCTATTTAAAATGAATCAAGGCTAGGCTGGCTCCTATTTGACTAAAACAGACACACACACACGTGTCCCTCCACAATTTCCCCCAGAAACCCACGAGCATCCAAGACTCGGCTCTTTCTGTCTCGGGCCAGGTGGCTGCTAAAAATAAAGGGAAGAAAACTACCATTTTTTTTTATTATTTTTATTAAAGAGAAATGCTCTGCGTAAAATTACACTCTGAATTTTTGATACCCTTTATCTTTGTGAGCTGGGCCTCCAGTCACTCAGGCAGAAAGAAACTTGAGGGGGAAAAAAAATGTTCCTCCTTTTTTACAGCCCTCGGGTGTGTTTCTTTAGTGCAGCTGACAGGAGTTTGAGTTTGATTTCTGTCAGCTAGGCGTTTTTAACTTCACGTGGTACTTTCATCGTGTGTCAATAAAGGACTAAACACCCCCCTGGGATAGGCAAATAAAAATTAAGAACCAGCCTAGAAATGTTGAAATCCCCTCTATCCCTCTTCAGATGCATAAATTTCCCCCGCCTGCGTTTGATGGCTGAGTGCTGCTCTAGGATAAACCGACCCCCTTCCACCTACTGCAGCTCACTCATGCCCCAAATATGATTGGTGAGATAAGGTGACAGGATAAGAGGCATGTGAACATGACAGGCTGACAGATAAGGAATTGGGGGAGCAGAGTGAAGTGTCTAGTCCAATATCACCAAAGAGACTCGCGACGGACGTAAAGCTGGGCTTGGAATTCCTCAGCCTCAGCCTAGGCTGTTGGGCAACAAGGTTTTCCTTGCTTCCTTTTAAGGCTTTTTAGTGAGATCACTTCAGGATGATGATATTCTAGAGGAAGAGGAATTTCAGGTTAAAAAACTAGCATTTTAGAAGCATTTTCTGGTCTCCTCAACTTCTCAAAAAGAGGAAAGATTTTTCTTTACATTAACGCATCTTGAATCTACTAATCCTGTAAATATTTCTCCTCTCAACATCTGTGAACAGAAACAGAGAAACAATTTTTTTTTCTAACCACCTTCCCTTGAGGATTCAAAAGCAGGAGGTGATGAAATAGTACAATACATGTCAGAGAGAGGAAAAAAAATCTCTTTCCTTCCCTCCTGCTGCAATTCTTCTTGCACGCTCTCGAAGATCACACGGCTAAAGCAAATAACCTGCTCGTGCAAATTGGGTTTTTTTGGTTCTCAAGTCAGATAGGTGTCCAGAGGACTCTTGTTGCCTGAGCTTCTTTGCTTCTCAGCCTCATAAACACTCCAAAGTATGGTATTTAGAGTCATGGGTACAAATTGTCTTCAGCTGCCTCTGAGAAACAAATTGCTCTAATGAAAATCACCAGCATTTTTTTGGCTCGAGAACCATTTTTCTGGAAAACGAAAGGAGGTTGTTCTCCTTGCTGAATGGAAAGATTTGTGTCCCACATCCCAAAGAGATGGTCTGTTCTGTTTTCTGTGACTATTTGGAGCAATGAGTGACCTACTGTAGGTGCTGCAGGCACAGGAGAAGAATGTGAGACCACATTATCTGCCTGAGTCCGTGGAGGTTTTAAATGGCTTGCCTTCAGAATGGTGTCATTTAAGCAGGTTTCCATAGGGAAATGGAAAATATATTCACATACAACAACGTTTAGGAGGCCAAAGGGCTGTGTCCTGTATGGTTGTGAGCATTCTGGCCTCAATCCAAGACGTTTTTAAAGTCCACACTTGCTGTTCAATACGTCGGGGTCTGCATAACTCTTGTGTTTCATGTACAAGCCTCAGTGCTGTGCAGGATTTGAACCCAAGCAGGGTTTGGAAGCTGCCAGCTTCCAAAGAGGCAGCATCAGGACGTGCTGATGTGTAAAATAAGCTGTGTCTAAACAGGCAGGTCGGGGGGTCTGGTGTGGGGTGTGTGCTGCCTTGGAACATGTGGCAATACATGGTGAAATGGGCACTGTGCAGTGGGGGGGCAGCGTGGGGTGAAGGAAAGCTCAGCTGGTAAGGGTGGAGGGATTGTGTGTGGCTGTTTTCCTCCAGGTTACAGGTTATGTATGATCTTGATTAAAAGGCTGCATTCAACATGAGTCTTTATCCTCGTGTGCTGTCCTCTGCATGTGTCAGGCAATAGAGAGAAGGGAAAGCTCTGGGGAGACCTTCTTGCAGCCTTCCAGAATCTGGAGGGTGTCTACAAGAAAGCTGGGGAGGGACTTTTGACAAGGGTTTGTGGTGAAAGGACAATGGTTAATGGATTCAAACTGGAAGAGGGGAGAATTAGATGAGAAATGAGGAAGAAGTTCCTCACTGTGAGGGTGGTGAGACCCTGGCCCAGGTTGCCCAGGGAAGCTGTGGATGCTCCAACCCTGGAGGTGTTCAAGAACAGGTTGGATGGGGGTTGGATGGTCTAGTGGGAGGTGTCCCTGCCCATGGCATTGGAGGTTGGAACTAGAAGATCTTGAAGGTCCCTTCCAACCCAAACCATTCTATGAGCCTATGATAGTACAGTTAGCTTAGAATAGTAAACCAGCACTAGCCCAAAGTCTCATAAATCCAACCTAAATTCAAATAGAATACAGGAAAAAGGGATGTGCTACCAGCATTTTCAAAGAGGAATAAAAATTTATACATGAGCACATAAATATGGAGGTAGGAAACAAATATTCAGGATTTAGTCTGTGGCTATTGCATGTTTCTGTTTCCTTACTGAAGTGCCGGTGTGAAGGATAAGGATGTTTGGGTGTGAGGTGTGTTTGCTGATGTTTTGTTTGGTTGCTGGCAAACTGAAGGTGGCAAAGAAATCAGGGAGCTCTGACACTCACCCAGGGAGGTTTCCTGGGGGTCTGTACCCATCGCATCACGAGCCCCTGAGGAAGAGTTTCCTGATGTTGGAGAGTTAAGATCCATCTCCCTGGGACCTAACAAAACAGGAGCCTGTGCAGCTGCTTTTCTCACCGTCGGGGCTGCAGTCTGGCTCCTCTTTCCCCAGCAGTTCCCTTTAAACCAGCAGGAACTCTTTAAAAACTCCTCTCTCCTGCTTGTCAAATTCAGTGGCAATTTTGGGCAACGGGTTCAAAAAGAGGGGGACGGGATGAGGGGGCGCAGAGAGCCCACAGGCAGCAGGTTTCCCACAGAGGAGCCTCCAATTCCTGCGTAAAATCCTTCTCTTGAAAAAAAAAGCTGATTTTCAAGCCTAAAATGTTGCCGTGTGAAAAACCTCGACCCGTTTCATGAAACTCTTAAAGGTGTCAGTAAAAGCCCCTTGTTCACAGCAAAGGTTTAGAAACCCTCCAGCCTTAGTCCTGACAGAGAAAAAGCAGTCTCTGCTTTATCCCCTCTCGGTCGTCTGGACACACTAAAACATTTGTCGATGATATTTGTGTGCCTGGTGATGAAACTGCCCGTTTTTAGCTCCTCAGCAGAAAAAAGGGGAGGCTTTTTTGGGGTTTTTTTTTGGTGCTTCTCTTATTGCAACTGTGTGGCCAAAGCAGGGATTTATGGTTTCAGGAGAGACAGTAGCTAGTGCTCTTGGATTTTTCTCTCTCTTTTTTTTTTCTTTCTTTTTTTTTTTAATTGTTTTCCTTTGAAATTCCAGAGTTAGTGTTTTGTCTGCTTTCTCCCTGACCCTCTTCGGAGGCAGGCGTGTGTTTTTTCACCAGAAAAACTGGAAACAAAGAATCGTTGTCTTTAAGCTGGAGCAGGCAGGAAACCCAACTCACAAGGGATCACCCCGAGCCAGCGCTGTCCCAGAGCAGACTCCAGTTCTCTGAATTCAACCTGACAGCTTGTCTGGAGCACTTTCTAAGTAACCATTATCCTTCCTTTTCTCCCAGCAAAAAGAGCTATTATTTTTTTGCCTAGGGTGCACTGCAAGCCCTGTTATTGCACATGGAAGCAGAGGGGGGGGGGTTCCCACGTTTGCTGGGGTGCAGTCCCTCCCGTGAGCAGCTTTTGGAAGCGCTTTGGCTGTTTCCTAAGACTAAATTTGTTTCCTGATAACGAAAGCCATGGGTGAATGCTGCAAAAATGCAACATCTGCGCATGTGTCTCTTCCTTTTTCTCTCAGGACTGTGCTGCTGCCTGTAACATTTTTCTCCACCAGCCTATGCATTTCTTTTTCTTGACTTCTGCAAAGGCAGCTCGGGGAGGGATTCTTAGGACACACTCTTCAGTCTCCACACACTGAGCTCTAGGGCTTCTGCTGCTGGTATTAAACAGAAAAAGCAGCAACAACCCCCAAAATTCTCATTACTTCCTCCTTTTCTTCATAATGTGTCTTTGTAGGCGTTGCACAGGGTCACTCAGGCGTGAATGAGGAAGCACCACTGCTGTGTGGCTCGGGGGTGTTTTTCTAGCCCCCCTTGCCCAACTGGGGGCTGCCACCTCTGGCTCAAAGCAAACAGGCAGGGACTCCAAGTTTTGGAGGCCAGAGCCCTCCTCTGAGGTGGGGAGCAGAGCTCCACTCTCTAGAGCTTCAGAAGCTCCTTCACCTCCCTCTTAGCTGCCTAAGCCTAACGCCTCAGCTAGGTGTGATGAGGGTGGGGGGTCACAGATCTCAAGCTGGAGTGGCCTGCTTCCAAAGGGACCAGGCTGAACCCCTTGCAAAACCCTGAATCCTCATTCTGTGCATGCCCTGTGTGAAGCTCCAGATCCTGTCTGATGCTGGAAATAAGTGGGCTTCAGCCACCCAACGCTGGCTCTAGAACAGGAGCTAAATCAGAACTGCCTGATCGCTCCAATCTGGGTTTCCATAAGGAAACCAGCCTCTCAGCTGCTTTCAGAGACTCCTCAAATTAAACCATGTTCTTCATGTCCATGCTCTGCAACACGTTTCTCATGTAAATCCAGCAGTCAGCCCCTTCTCACTTGGTTTGAGTTGACTTCAGGTCAAAAAAACAATGTTGTTCCAAGCCTGGACTTTGCTTTTTTCTGTCAGTTCTTCATCTGTAAAGCAGGTTAATCCAAATTGGGTTTCCCAAAAGAAACCCAGCCACTCAGCTGCTTCAGAGACTCCTCAAATTAAACCATGTTCTTCATGTCCATGCTCTGCAACACGTTTCTCATGTAAATCCAGCAGTCAGCCCCTTCTCACTTGTTTTGAGTTGACTTCAGGTCAAAGTTGTTCCAAGCCTGGACTTCGCTTTTTTCTGTCAGTTCTTCATCTGTAAAGCAGGTTAATAGCAATGTGGAGATGTTTGATATATGGGGTTTTTTTTTAATTGTGGAATAATCTAATAACCTGATCACTTAGAATAGAAGGTATTTGAAATTATTCTGCACTCAGCTAGTTGCTTCCTCTTAGTGGAGAGATTTAGAATGAGTTAGTACCACATATGATCCCTGCACTGGTGATTCTCCAGCACAAGGAGCCGGACGTTGTGGTCTTGAAGCAGAAACAAATGAGTTTGGTGCTTGAAGGCCTTGGAAAGTCTTGTGCAATCAGCAGAACAGTCATAGTAACACTGGCCATGAATGACACATGGCATACGTGCTAAGTGACTGTTTCAATTAGCAGAAGTAGTACATTGAAAAGTAATTCGTTGCAAAAGAAAGGATGAGGCCTCAGAGTGCAGGGTTCTGACAGCCCTGGAACTCCTACCTGGGGGTGTGCCTCAGGGCTAAGTGACATGGGAAGCCACTGCTGACTTCATGAACCACCTCTTGTAGCCACTGGGGAAGGCCACAGGACTCCTCATAGTCTGCTCTGCTTTCTCCTGCTCCACCATCCCAGTCACACGCTGTGGATCCTCCTGCAGACAAAGGATGGCACCCAGAGCCTTCACAGCTTTCTGCTAAGAAAAGCTGTGTCTAGGCAAATCTCTTGCTGCTGACATCATAAGGTTTAGCACTGTATGCATTGAGCATTTCATACATGGATTTGGTGCCAGAGTGGGCCTGGGAAGAACCTCACAGACTTCACAACCTTTACATTTGCTGCCACCGTTTAAAACAACGTGTCTAATGTTTCTAGGAGGACTTGGAGGTGTTGTTGGCTTCAGAAACACACAGTCTGGGTGTCTTCTCTCCAGCTGGCTTTAAACACAACCCCACCTCTTCCATGTGATCTGCAGGACGTTACATGATGGGAGTGTGAGGGTTGGATGCTCAGCAGCTTGGCAGGACTTGCTTACGTGTCTGGTTTGCAGTGCTAGTGGTTTCTGTTCCCATGTGCCTACACTGGGATTTTTCCAAGGTACCAGAATAGTACCACCACACTCAACCCCACTCTGGGAGGAAAAGCTGTGAGGTCCTCTGCCCTGCTTTCCCTCTCTCCCTACAAAGCAGTTGCTACAAAATAGACCCCAAGCGACCGCTCAGATTAATCACAAGTCTCGATCCCTGAGGACACCTGGTTCTGCTTTCCCCATTTAGAGAAGCTAATTTAAATTCCAGCCTCCAAGCCAGCATCCTTTCTTCCTACTGCACCAGAAGGATTCCTTGCAAAAAACCAGACTGTGTTCTTCATGGAGAATCCCCTGGATCCCATAGCCCACTTCAAACACGCAGCATTCTGCTTCTCCTTCCCCTGATTTGCTTCATTGAAATTCACTGAGACTGGGGAAATTTACCTTTATTTTCTTTCTGGCTCTGTCCTCATGACTTAGGACAAGCCACTTTCCATCCACTGCCTGCCTAATTTCCTTGGAGGTACCATCTCCAGAAGTCAGAGATTTCTGGGCTCTCTCTATTGCTTAAGCACCTACCAAGATGAGGAATCTAGATGCCTCCACAAGTTTGCTGCATGTGTGTTTCTCCAGGCATCTTCTACTCCAGGAAGAAAGCCCATCTCAGGGAAAGAAAGCTTCTTGGGAGGTTTCAAGCCATGCTCAGCTCTGCAACAGGGCTCCTGGCGAGGGAAGCGTGATGGGGATAACATTTGCTCAGGCACAGCACAGGGTTTGGGCACTTCTGTGTTACCTAGAGTATTAGATTTCAGGGCACAGCTCCCCTTGGCCATGCAGTCCCATGGCTGTTGTGTTAACCCGGGGATGACACTGCCCACAGGTCAGACAAGAGGGAGCTAATGTTCAGACCAGTCACTCTGCACCTCCACGGCGAGCCCCAGCACTTCATAAAGCAGACAGTGCATCCATCCTGCAACAAAAAAGGCCTGAAAAATGAGGATATTGCAGAGCCAGTCCCCACCGTTCTCCTTATCAAGGCTGGTAGCACAAAACTCTGTCTGAATCTGGTTTGAACTGAAAAAGCTCCTACAGAGAGAGCAGGATGAAGGGGCTGTCAGCACTCAGCAAGCAGCTCAGGAAGCACAGGGACTGGGAGCCTATTGTTCAGCTGAGAGCCCCCCACTCGCTTCTCCCCTCCACCCCAGACTCTCAGATTTATAAAAAACCACCTAAAAAAAAACTTAAGAACTTTTTAAAGCTTATCAGCAAGGGTTTGCTCACGAATCCATCATATCTTAAACACAGATTCCCTAATGGCTTGTTCACTGGGCTGCATTCAAGCTGAAAGGGCTGCTGGGCATCTGGGATGGGCTTTGCTGCTCTGGGGAAATCTGCTCAGGGATTTTAAACCAAGTTTCCCAGGGAAACGAGTCTCTGTGTCTATCTGCCCCTGGCCCACAGGAATATTTGAGTCTATTGGTCTGTTTAGGCTCAGTATGATGCAGAGGTATTGGGAAAACAGGAGCAAAGTAGGTGGGAGATGAGAGGTGGGGATCCCTGTAAGATGGTTCAGCCTCATCTTCCCAACTGCAGTGCCACCTGAACAGCACAACGTGCAGCCATTCTCTCCTCCACACCCCAGAATCTCACCCAGGGGATCCCTGGGACACACTCCTTCCTTTTTTTCCCTCTTTCTTTGTTGCACCAGACAGTCTGAGAAGAAGAAACTGTGGAGGTGTAGCTCATCTGTTGAACTTCACAGGACAACCTGCCTAATGTCAGGTTTTGAGCTGAGTAATTTTGGCACATTCTAAGCCCTTTCTCAGCCTTCTGCCCAGCTTGTTCCATTGCTGTGTCATTTCTGATTTCCATCAAAATTCCATGGGAATCAATAGGCTCTGAAAGGAGACTCGTCCAGGAGAGGACAAGAACTTCCAAATGGCACAGGGCTTGGCGGGGTAGGAGCTGAGGGAGATTTGGGGTGAGAAAATATAGACCAAGGTTAGAAAGGGTGTGGAGAGCAAGGCTGCACAGTCTGTTCCACACAGCCTGACGTCTGGGAAAGCCACTTCATCTGGAAAAGGCAGCTAAAGCCCAAAGAAAGTGCTTTTCTGCCTGTAAATAAATAAAATTATATTTAACCTCCTTCCCAGGCGCCCTGCGAGTGTGAATGTTTGCAAAGCTGTGAGATCCTCAGTTGAAAGGTGCTGTGAAAGTGCAAAGCATTATTAATATCCTTTACCTTCCTCATAATAGAGTACGCATTCATTCTGGGGAATTTCTGGACATAAACCAGACAGCTGCAGAATGACATTTCTTGAAAGCATCTATGATTTATTTTCTGCTCTTTAATTCCATTTTGTATTGAACACACATTTGTCATAGGGCTGTTGTTCCACTGGGCCTTTTAAGTCTAAAACAGACTTGGGGACCTGATCCTTGGTCGGTGTAAATTTGCCCCTCACTTCCTTGTAGCTATTTGCTGATTTACACCAGAAGAGGACCTCAGCCCAAGGTTTTTAATTGAATTTCCATAGCACGGCAAGTTTTGGTGTAAAATCCAAGTGGTTTTAATGACAGATAAGACTCTCCCTGTAACTCACTGTCTGGCTGGAGTTCTGTAGGATCTCTTCGAGCCACTGGGCGTCATGTCCTGGGAACAATATTGTTTTTGCAGAAACTCAACTCTCTGGATAGGTTCCCTGGCTCTGCCTTTTCCATTTTGTTTTAAACACGTTCAGCTTTAGAGTCTGGGCCTGGAAGCTGGGAGGGCTGGTGTGGTTCTTTCACATTGCACGGATTTTTGTGAAAACAAAACAAAAATAGCTTAGTGGATTTGGACTTTTTATTTTTTTTTGAGAGAGAGAGGGAGAGCTGGAAACTTGCAGTAGCTGAGTGAACAGTGGTGTCAATAGCAACGCCTGGATTGGTAACCATCCTATCAAACCCTTCTTGCCATGGCAAAGTGGTGGGTCTCATCCTAACAACACGAGTGTGGGTGCCCCTATATAGTCCCACACTTAATAATCCAGCTCTACAGGGAAAACTGAGGCAAAGGGACTCATCTGAGATATACTGGATTAAACCTGGGCTGAGTCGCGCACACACAGTCCTTCCAAGCTGATCTTTTACATCCTAAACCCATTCAGAGAGGTTTTGGGTGACAATTTTAACCAGGCTTAGCCAAATTTATCTGGAGAATCAAGCCTTGATCCTCTGAAGCCCAAGCAGCCAATATACACTGGGTCCAACAGTGTCACTTATTAGTTAAAAAAAGCTCTCAGGAGATGCATTTTGCACATTTTCTGTGGCACTGTGAGGAGAGCAGACTCCTCCTCTGTGACAAAGCTTCTCCATCTGGAGGAAGAGGATGAGGGTGAGGAGGAGGGCTGGGATCATCTCTCCAGATGACAGCCTATTTGTTTACTCCAAACATGCAGATGTGTCTGCATCAACCGAGCCATTTGGAGCAGTTGATTCACTTTGGTCAATTATCTGACCCAAAAGAAGGAGAGAAAATTGAAGATTTTCAATGAGTTCTGCTACTTATTGGAAAGGAATTTTTTCCTCAGTTTGAAAAGAATTTTTCTGCTGGAAAATCACTTCCTACCTTTCTTTTTCACAGCATCACCAGTAAGTGACATTTCCCTTCCAATTACATGATGGCAAAACTGTTTCTGGTTGAGCTAACCAAAACCTACATCAACATCTCGATCAGTCACAATTTCTGAGCTTTTGCCTTTCTCTCTCCATGCAGAACTCATGCTGGTTTTTTTCCAAACTATTTCCCCAAACATTGCTCTGATAGCTGTAGTTGTAAGACTTCTGAAGGCTATCCCAGGGGAGAAATGAAAGTCAGAGCCTGGCTGCAAAGAGGACATGGGAAAAGCCAGTGGTTCCTGCAGCCCTCATCTCTGCTCTCCTGGTTTCAGTCACTGATAGAGCCACAGCCCAAGCTCTGGCTGCACCCAGATGAAGGGAAGGATTTGCACGATGGTTTTCCAGCCAGGAAAACGCTGCCTGTGCAAACAGCATCATCTTTACACCAGGGACAGCTGCTGGAGGACTGAGCCTGGGGGTGAAGCCCCTCTGGCAGCAAGGTGGTTTCCAGCCCTGCTGCTCCTCGCCTGGTGGTGGGAGCAGGGACAGGGCTCCTTGCTGGGGACAGCACGGCTGGGGCTGGGGCTTCCAGAGCTGGCCCACTGCCCCCTGTGTGCCAGGCTGCAACCACACTGCTTTGTTTTCCAGTCGGATCTATTTGCAGTGGCGTTTGTGGTTTCTAGTAAAAAGGGAAAAAAACAAATAAGTAAAATATAAATAAACCCAGGCCCATTACATGAGCTCTATCCTCCCATTCCCCTCTCTTCCCTCCTCCTCTTTCTCTCCCTCTCTTCCCCTCCCCTTCCCTCTCCCATCCCTCCTCTGTTTTCCTTTTCATGCCAATAACTAGAAGGCTGTAATTTCAAAGCTGCAGCAGCTTTCCCAGCGCCGGGAGGAATGTGCAAGTGCCTGGGATGTTTCCACGGGGAGCTGGGCAGCCCCATGGGGCACGAGGCTCTGCTCACTCCTTTCCAGCAGCTTGGGCACAGGGGCACGTGGAATTTCACTGGAGAGGATGGGTTCTCTTCTTTGGCCCCCTCCAGCAAATCCTTGGCCACCCTGGGGTTTGTAGTTGCCATTTATTGTCTGTGGAATAACAGAAGGGTTCATCTCATCCTCTCTTTCTGCCCGTGATCTCCTGACATCTTGGGATATGAGACAGGGGTCTCTTTTTGGATGGGATGAGTCACACTTTAAATTCCATTGAGGGCAACGATTTCACAATCAGACTGTGTCAGGCTCAAGCATCACCCAAACTTCTACTCCCAGCCCTAGCTGGGACCAAGATACAGAGCTGGATTCTTGCAAGGTTTTTACTGGGAAGAGTTGATTCCAAACCCTCTGTGCCTGTTGTCTTTCATCGTTAGACCCCTCCTATGATGCAGTCAGAACAGGATGGGGCAGTAATGTGAGTTCTGGCCTCTCCAAAAGTAATTTGCCCCAGTGGGAATCACCAATTCTGCAATGGCAGGTCAGTCTGAGACTGTGGGAGAAGACAGACATAGTTGGCTCCTTTCTTCCAGAAGGGTGGGAGATTTGGGGACAGTCAGTAAGAGAAGAGCTAGAATTATGCTATGTAAAAAAAATAGAAACTGGCACAAATACTTTTATCATTGAATCCTGTGTTGAAGATGACAAAACAAACCTCTAATGCTTCCAGGGGTTGATTCAGGGGCCAGGAGCAGATCCTCTGTGCAAACAGACTCCATGTGACCCATTTACCTATAGTCCAGTGTCATTTTTTTTTGGGGGGGGGGGCATCTGACTCTCCACAAGACACTACAGAGTGCAAATAAGTGTGGCAGAACCTGGCAGGGGACACCTGCCTTGCCTTGCAGCTTTCTGAGCTGTGCACACTCCAAAGGTGAAGTTCTTTGAGTTAGAGTTTTCTGCTACGAGGGATGATACGAAGAGGAGGAACAGATGTTGATGTCAAAGTGATTTATAATGTTTGATTTGATAAACCCACAGGTTTTTGCATAAAAAGGTTGCATTAAAGAAGAATTTGCATTTCCAAAAAATCCTGGAAAAAGATCCAACATGGAAGAAGGGCAAAATTTGTACATTTAAAGAAAGGGTTTTATGTTCAAAACATGGATATAAACGAGGATGGAAGATAAGCTACAGAATAATTAAGTAGCTACATCAATTTTTTTTGCCTCATTTCCACAGTTCCATTTTACAACGAGGTTTTACATCTCTTTCTTAATTTTGTAGTGCAATTTCAAAACCAGCAGCTTTTAGGAGTAGAAAACTTTTCCCAGCCTGTTGCTATTATAGAATCATAGAATAATTTTGTTTGGAAAAGAGCTTCAAGATCATTGGGTCCAACCATTAACCTAACTATACCAAGTCCACTTTTAAACCATGCCCTTAAGCACCATATCCACCTGACTTTTAAGCATGTCCAGGAACAAGGAGTCCCCCACAGCCTTGAACAGCCTGGGCCAGTGCTTGATAACACTTTTGGTGAAGGCATTTCTCCTCATGGACAACCTCAGTCTCCCCTGGTGCAACTTGAGGACATTTACTCTTGTCCTAATGTTTGTTCCTTGGGAGAAGAGCCCGACCCCCACTTGGCTCCAGCCGCCTTTTGGGGAGTTGCCAAAGGCAAGAAGGTCTCCCCTAAGCCTCCCTTTCTCCAGGTTCAACACCCCTAGGTCCCTCAACTGCTTCTCACCAGACTTGGGCTCTAGACCTTCCCCCTCAACGTCCTTCTTCAACGTATCTTGTACTGTCATTGTCCTCTCTTCATTCCTCCTTTGCTGTTCCAGTACATATCAGACCTTTTTCTGTCTTTTCAGGCCCTCCTGTTGCAGGGACACAAAATGTGAACAAGACAACAGAACAGCAACGGCCCCAGCCAGGTAACTGTTGATTTTGTCCCCCCTGCATTCTCTTGGTGATTAATTTGTACCAGATTGGGTGAACAAACGTGTCGGGCAGCACCAACCACGGGCACAGGACAAACAGGCAGAGCTGTAGAGGGAAGTCACAGAATAATGAGTCAACTGTGAGAGGGCAGTGACAGCCCTTGTTCCAGAGGGTTTCTGTTTGACTGCGTTGCCCTTCCCCATTCAGAAGAAACGTTCCCTGTTTCAGCAGAGCCATGTGCAGTGCCCAGCAGCAGTCACACCTCCTCTGAAGCACTGTGCCACGCTGCTCAGCAGCTCGTGAAGCAGTTAGGGGCATGGAGCTGCTTGTGCTGCAGCAGAGGAGTGCCTGTTCCTCACCTCTTCACCTCTGCAGCAGGGATGTTTGGTGGCAGAGTCTCCAAACAGAACCCACAGGGCTTCCCCTGCGTCAGCGAAGCCCAAACAAGAAAAGCAAACCCTGTTGGGCAGCAAGCAGTGGAGTTTCCTGCTAGTTTCCCAAGGGGCCTTTGAAAAGCTAAATACCACCTTCCCTGCTTTGCACAGCGCTTTCTATCCCTTCTCCTTTTTTTTTGTAGGGGGGGAGAGGTTGGTTCTTTTGGCACCCATTCAATCCACGAGCAAACGCTGTAGATCCAAATCACCAAAACCAGAGAGAAGCAAAGGAGAAGTGCAGTGATTAGGGCTGAGGAGGCCCCACAAAAAGGGAAGGAATTCATTCCTAGTAAATGCACTGTGGGGTTTTCAAGAAGCACTCAGCCTCATTGGAGCCAGGGGCAAAACTCCTGTTCCTCTCATCTCTCTAATGCTCTGTCTGGAGTTGGGTGAGCATTTCATTGACCTCAGAGGGAATCAAGCTCGACTGCTAACAAGTGAATTTGAAAATCTCATCTGCTGCCCAGCTCTTTTTATTAGGAGAAATATACTTGCTCCTGATTTGTTACAGTTCTATTATCCCACACTTCTTTTTTTCATGTTTCATGTTTCTAGTTGACACATAAGTGCAGGGTATGTCCAAAGAGATTACAGACTTTGAAAGCAGGCAAGTCTGAAACCAATGCCAGAAACACTGTGCCATTTGGGATTCCACAAATAATTGGTGGTTGTTTGCTCAAAAAGAAATAAGGAACACATCAGGTCTGCTCCAGGCCCTAGGAGAAGAGTCAGGAAGAGGAAAGAAAGAAAATGAAAATTTGAACTGGTTTCTGGAATAAATAATAAGGAACTGTTGATGCTTTTTGATGAAATATTTTCTTTAAAAAATAACTTTTGTTGGCTGTTGTGTTGCTTTATTTTTAGATCCCTATCAAATCCTGGGACCCACCAGTAGCCGTCTTGCCAATCCAGGTGAGTTGATCACTGAATTTTGGAGTACCAAAATTATCAAAGGG
>NW_008623564.1:26873-42446 GCF_000691845.1 Merops nubicus | reverse complement strand
ATTGTCAAGGGGGTTCTCCTTCCGGCTGATCTGCTGCTCCAGTCTGTACTGGGTGAGGAGCTGTTGTCCTCCAGCATTGGGGCAGGCTGTGAGAGCCACTGGCCTGGGCAGCTCTGCTCCCACAAGTGCCTTTGCAAAACTCCTTAGAGAGAAGTGAGAAAAGTGGCACAACGTCACCTTTGTCGGGACAAAATCACCATCCTGAATGTTCTTACCCCAAACCAGCAGTTTGGGGTACTACTAAGAGTAGTTTTATAGAGGATTTAAAGGCTGCTCTCTCAGATGTGCAGTACAAGTTAGTTTTTCACTGTCCACTGTGGACTAGCACATGACATCTCTGAGAGTCACTGCTTAATTACTGTCCCTAGCACTCTTGGGACCTTGAGGATTAAGACCCAGAGTAAATCTTGCTTCAACCAAACAAACCTGTCCACATCAAACACATCAAACGTCCTCTTAAGGCTCTTTACTATCTACCCCAGCACATAAAACTAGGAGTCACCTGCTCTGGGGAAGAAATAATCTTATGTAACTCAGATGACCAACTGCAGGTATCCAAAACAACGTCCCTGGTAAACAGTAAGCAGGTGAGAGTTGAAAGACACCGTGTTCAATATTCAGTGACAAATCCTGCAGAAGGGTTGAATGCTCAGGAAAAAGCCTGTTTATGACCAGCCCAGAGATTTGAAGGCCAAAGGAGATCATTATGAAATCTAATCTGACCTCAGACCCACGAACAGAACAAAGGGCTGACTAACTTGTTTGCTGGGAACAGTTTATCCATCCCTACGTAAGACTTTCTAAGGCTCGAAGGAGCAGTTCCCAGCAAAGATCGAGATAGTCCTTCTGTTTCCTGCCTTTGTCTTGGCTTCGAGGCAGGAAACACCATGTCATTTCCCCTCCTCTTTGGCTTGCTCCTGGCAGGGAGCGGGCAGATCCAACTGTGGCAGTTCCTCCTCGAGCTGCTGTCGGACAGTTCCAACGCCAGCTGCATCACGTGGGAAGGGACCAACGGGGAGTTCAAGATGACAGACCCCGACGAGGTGGCCCGGCGCTGGGGAGAACGTAAGAGCAAGCCCAACATGAATTATGACAAGCTGAGCCGAGCCCTCCGATACTACTACGACAAGAACATTATGACCAAAGTGCACGGCAAAAGGTATGCCTACAAATTTGACTTCCATGGCATTGCCCAGGCTCTTCAGCCTCACCCCGCCGAGTCGTCGATGTACAAGTACCCCTCAGATCTCTCCTACATGCCATCCTACCACCCCCACCAGCAGAAGGTGAACTTTGTACCCCCCCACCCTTCTTCCATGCCTGTCACATCATCCAGTTTCTTTGGAGCAGCCTCCCCTTATTGGACCTCCCCTGCAGGAAGCATCTATCCAAACCCCAACGTCCCTCGCCATCCCAACGCCCACGTATCACCACACTTGGGCAGCTATTACTAGATGCTTTCATCTTTGAGTGGCCTTTATCAGTCTGGTTGGACTTTTTCCTTTATTTCTGGGATTTTTTTTTAATGGGGTTTTGGGGGACCCTTGATGGATAATTGTGGCCTTTCTGGGGAAGAGTTAAAACTGGATATTGGTTATTTCTGGATCAAATACCTTTTACTTTTGTAACTTTGCCTCTCGTGTCTTGAACTGAGAGGTGGATGCTTCTTTGGGCCAGTACTCTGCATTTTCTTTGGGTTTTAACGCTTATGTCCTCTGTAGGAATTGCCTGTGAAGACTGTTCACCATTACCTGGGATGATTACTAGCTTTATGATGTGATAAATTGGCCAGGATTCAAAGGCTTTTGACAAGACATAGATCCAACTGTGGGTCGTAGGAAAAGATGACTACATGGGTTTATTTCTCGCTGTGGAGAGGGTAAGGCAATCTGACCATTAAGTGGAGGACGTTGGGCTGCAGGGGACCACAACTGGAACTTTAGCTTTAAGGCAGATGAGGATTTTCACCCAACTGGAAATGAAATATATATATATCTCCATATATATATATATATGTACATATATATTTTAAGAAGTAAAGGGCATTGAAAGAACTTTTCTAGAGTGTACAGCTTCCTTAGACTGTGTATTAACTGCAGAAACATCAGAAACCAGAACAAAAAGGAACCCAGTGTCAAGCACAGACATTCCTTGAAAGCAAAAGGGAAGGAAAAGAAGTGACAGCAGGTCCCTGAGCTCGAGCAGGGTCTCAGGGACCTCTAGATGCTCTCGATTCGCGAACGCTGTGCGTTTGTCAGACCGCCATCCGAAGGGTCAACAAAATCAGAAGGCAAATTACTGTATAAATTATGCAAAGTTATTTTTTCCCTATATCTCACGGTTTTAAAAAGTTTAAGTAAAACGAGTTGACCTCGGTCACAAATGCAGGTTTGTTTTTGTTTTTTTTTTTTTACTCTCAGCTCAGCTGTTTGGGGCGTGTGGTTTGTTTTTGTTTTAATGTAATTTGTACATCTTTTTAATCTGTACATTTGAGCTGTAACTTTGTACTTTTTTGCTAAAAAAAAAGGTAATCTAAAAAAAAAAACAAAAAAATGAGTAATGTGTCTGTTGGAGACAGCCTTGGTCCTGCAATTGGATCCATAATTGATCCCAAAGTAGCCAGAAATCCTCCAGATTTCCCTGGGTTTGTCTAGAGATCTAGAGTTTTTTTTCCTTGTATTAGCCTGTCAGAGTTGTTGGCAAATTAACTCCACTTAGCTGACTTGTTTGCATTGAAGCTGATTGAAAACATGCACCCACATTTTCAAGCAACTATTAAAACGTTTTGTGATTGTTTTACACCAAAATCTCAAACTTTGAGAAGACCTCAACTGCTTCATAGATAAAATTATCAATTACTTCCCGTAACCCCCCGTGAAAAACTTTCACCAGGGGTTTTCATTTACATTTTAAACACCCAAAAAAAAACCCTCTCAGCCACCTCTGATTTTGCACATGTTAATTTGATAATCCACAAATGGCAGTTTGGTGCCATAAACAGACGGGTAAACCACAAGTTTTAGAACAGATGTCTCGGGAGGTTGTGTGAGAGTTACATGTACAACCTATTAGCTGACTTGTATTAACTGGCAACCAATTCACAGGCTCACAAATATCTAGTCTAGACATAACCTCTGGGGCTCTGTGTGGCTGCAAAATTTGGGTCCACGTGCATCCGATTGCAGGATGGGAGCTCGAAACCAGAACATCAAGAGTCTGCTTGGAACTTTAAACAGAAGCACTGAAGCCATTCTTTAATAAAATGAAAAAAAGAAGATCAAGCTGATCAAGTTTAGGTCTTAGTGCTTTTGGGATGTTTATAAGTAACATTACTGCAATAATCGCAAAATTTAAGTATGAAGAAATTACCCATCCTAATGGGGCTTTTGCTACTATACATAAGCAATGTACTTTTTTTTTTGGATATTAAAATATATATAATTTTGCAAGCTATCTTGGTGGTTTTTTAAAAATTTATGAAGTGTTAACAATGAAATGTGTATGACGAGGATGATGTAAAAAGAAAAATGTGACAAAATAAATGGTGGTTTTCTTCCTTAAGGCATCCCATTGTCCCACTCTCTCCCTCCCCACTCTCCTACCTGCAGATAAAGAGCATGAGCATTGCCTCTAAATTAAATTTAGCTAAAAAGGGGAGGGAAAAAAAGAAAAGCAGCTCTACAGTGGTGGCAATCAGTCCTTACCACTACAAAGCAATATCCACCTCTTCTTGCAGAATATTTGTGTCTCCAGAGCTAGTGTTTTGATAAAAACTTAATATGCAAGTGTCTAAATCAGCAAGGCAGGCTCCATCTCTGGTCTGTGGAGAGAGGGGAGGTGGTAGAGCAGCCAGAGCTGGAGGAGGTGAAGTGGACAGTGGCAGCAGTGGGGTCCTAGCACCGTGCTGAGCGCCTGGACACCCCCCTGCCAGAGCCATTCCTGGGTGCTAAGGCACATCTCCATCTCCTCGCTCTTCAGGGTGCTCAGAAAGTCCTTGACAGAGAGTTTACGTGCCATGCTCCCAGCCTGCTCACGTTTCTCACCTATCCCCACAGCCCAGGGAAAGCCAGGCCTCCAAAGCATTCCTGAGGTGGAGCAAGAGGCTGCAAAAACAAGCCGTGCCAAGGAATCTTCTGGCTGTGTGTAAAGGTCAGGCAAAGGCACTTCCTGTATTTTTGCAGACACACGGTGGTCCTGAGAGATAGCTTGATCTTTCTGCAGATTCGATAAACCCTTAGAAACACAGGGCTGCACAAGCACACCATTTCCTTCCTCCACACAACCTTTTGTTGCTCAGTTGCTCGTACAATGGCTTTCATCAGCTTGATTAGCAAGGCTGGGCTCCAAAAAAGAGCCAGGGTAGCGTGTCCAACCACCACAGAGCTGTTCCCTTGGCGTTCAACCACAGCAGCTCCATTTATTTTGATGCTCATCTCTATTGTTTCTCATTTTAGCACTATCCAGATTCATTCTGCCTATGCCTTATCCATTGAATTATCAAGTCTTTTCTTCTACATACAGCCTGCCTGCCCTGTTGCCAGTAATAGGAAAAGCTGAAGACTGAGGCTGCACAAAAAAAAGAACCTGAAGGCAGAACCTGAAGGTTGTTAGAGAGCAAAGAATCTGAAAGAGAGCAAAGAACCTGAAGGCAGAACCTGAAGGTTATCAGAGCGCAGAGATGTCTTTGATAGTAAAACTTACCCAAAATTCAGTGAAAAAAAAGGCTTTGGAAAATAACCAGCAGTTTCAGAAGCATCTGTTTGTGGCTGGCCAACTTGTAACATCTTGAAGCCCAGACTGAGATCAGCAGCATCTGCAGATCAGGTTTTTTTGGTCACCTTTTGTGCTTCTCTTTAGGGTACTGGCTGGGATTAGTCTCTGCTGGTGTTTAGCTTTAGACAGAGTTTGCCATCCACTGTTTCTTCCATGAGAACCTGTAGTTCTCATGGACTAAAGGGAGCTTGGAGTGAAGAGATCTCACACCAGCGTGCCAGACAGCCTCAGACTGGTGGGGCACTCCCCAGACACCTTTTAGCATTTTCATAAGATCTTAATAGTTTATATTCCTCAGGGAAAGAACAAAGTAAGAACATACAGACCTCTATTGGTACCCCCTGAAATCAGCCTGGCTTGGCCACGTTGGAAGCTCTGGGGGTGATAACAGGGGAGATCCCCCCACCCAGCCCAAGTTCCTGGGACACACTGAGAGAAAATGACCAAGGAATTTGACAGCACTAATGCTACTTTTTGCTTTTCCCAGGAGGACAAGGCAGATGGAAATCCAGTAGTTCAGGCTGAAATCAGAAAGTTTACCAGATGGTTGGGATCACATGGTTGTGAGCTGTGAGTCAACAGGGATAACAGGAAATCTTCTCTCCATTGAAGTTCAGGGTTCAGACCTCACTGGGAAGCCCAGCTCCCACTGAAACCAGTGGTGATTTAGCTATTCCTTCCCAGTGATCTACTATTCACCCAGCATTTCTGTCCTGCTCCCCAAGTGCAAATGCTGAATGGGCTCTAGCTTAAATATGCCAAGATCAATTAGCTTCACGTTTCACCTTCTATAAATAGATATTGCAGCTTGTCTGTGAAGTAGAATCAGTGATGGTTTTATGATCTTAGAGCTCCTTTAGCTGGGATCTTTGGGGATTTTTTTTTTCTCTCTGAGATATGTTTGTCTATTTGATGACACTGCCTCTGTGTCTGCATATCAGACAAAGGGAGAGAAGGTCTTATTGCTTAATTACAGACAGCAGGTCTAGAACCTGCTTTTAATTGTATTTTGAAGGAAGCTTTTTGCCCTAGAATCGTTTTGATTGGAAGAGACCATTAAGATCATCAAGTCCAACTGTTCCCCAGCACTGCCAGGTCCCCACTGCCCCGTGTCCCTCACACCACATCTCCACAGCTTGGAAACCCCTCCAGGGATGGGGACTCCAACACTGCCCTGGGCAGCCTGGCACAGCCCTGGACAACCTTCAAGGGGAAGAAATTGTTCCTCAGCTCCAACCTCAACCTCCCCTGGCACAACTTGAGGCCATTGCCTCTTGTCCTATTGCTTGTTCCTTGGGAGAAGAGCCTGACCTCCACCTCACTCCACCCTCCTTTTGGGTAGTTGTAGAGGGTGATAAGGTATCCCCTCAGCCTCCTTTACCTGCCATATTAAAAAAGAATTAAGACACTCCTGACTAAGGTCATGCAAAACACATCATTTAGCTTGTGCATGATGATTTTTTCACCTAGAGGCAGAAATCCCTGCACATAAAGCTCAGATCCTTCCATCCTATCACAATAGAACTGGCAAAACTCAGCTCTCCAGGCTCCAAGATTAGCAAAGGGAGCCAGGCAGGAGCCTGCCCAGAAAGGCAGGTGGGTCTGAGGCCACCCCAGAGCCCACCTGTGTGAGCAGGTGTGTGAGCCATGGCCAGCCCCCTGCAGCTGAGCAGCCCCTCCACCCCTGTAAAGAGCTGCAGCAAAGCAGCACGAGGCTTTCTTGGGCAGGGGATCTTCTCTCTGAGGAGGGGGCCTGAAAAGGATGAAGATTTTTTTCTTATTGCTGAGAGAGGAGGAATGACCCAGGGGCTCTGGCAGTTTGCTGCACAGCTATTCCAACACAAGACCTCGCTTCTTCCTTTCCAGGAACTGTTGCAAACTGGTTATTTGCTTTGGCTTTTCCTTAACTTTCTGTCTCCTGGAGCTGTAAAGTCCAATGTTGGATCTTCTTCACCTTCCCTGCTGCTGCAAAGCCCTGGGTGTGAGCCAAAGGAGTCTCCTCTGCTGGGCTGCTGCTGGTGGCACTGGTCACTCCCCTGCCCTTGGTGAGTAGCTCCTGCACCTCCAAACCACCCTGGGGAGGTGGGATTTGCTCCCCTATCTTGCCTGTACCCCTTTCTGTGACCCACCCTGGGCTGAGGAAGCCCTGGGCTACCAGCCACCCTTGTTCTGTAGTCCTGTGGGATGTGATGAACTGTGGTGGTGCGTCAGGTCTCAGATGGCTGCAGTGGTGTGTGCTGGAGGTGCTGGGGGCACTGGGGAAGGGCAGATGTGGGGCTGGGTCTGTGAATTGGGCATGTGGAGGAGCCTGGCCAGGCCCTGGGCTGGGGGCTGCCCTCTCAGTGCTCTGGAGGGGTGCAGATGAAGGGGCTGGGGGTGGTGTTTGCAGAGCTCCTGGCACAGGAGCACAAAGGGACATCATTTGGACTCCTGGATGCTGTCAAGTGATAGAATGGTTTTATAAACACAGTGCTGGCAAATCCTTTGGGTCATTTTCTGCAGCGTGGCAGGAACGCTTCCAAATCACGGGGGGGCTTCAGCTGAGAGGACACTTTTGGGCACTGTTACAAGACTACCATGGAGCTAGAACTCCAGGCTTTCCTGAGGTGGCCTGTGGAGGGGTTTTTAAGCAGCTGGGGCAACTGAGGCTCAAAGGAGGGAGTGATGACTTGCTTGAAGTCACAGGACAGAGCTGCATAGGGACTGTAGTTCCTCCCAGAGCCACCCCACCTCCTGCAGACTCAAAGGTGCCACCGTGGATGTGACGTTTCCAGCCCCCAACCCTCCCCTTAGACATCACCGTAGTGAATTAAGTGAATTAAGAGCAGCTCTGATGCCAAAAAGACAAGTCTCTGCGTGAGCTAAACTTGATGTAATAAAAATCAGGAATGGTCCCAATAAAGCCCTGGTTTGCACTGGGGAGACTGGTGCAGCTGGGAGCGCCCGGGGCGAGGCTGGAGGAGCCGGGGCGGGCTGGGCTGTGGATCTGGAGGGGAGGGCTGCCATCCAGCGGCACCAGCACAGAAGACACGTCAGGGAGCCCTGTGTGCTCTCAGCATCTCCCCGGCCTCGCTGCTGGGTTGGAAGGGAGCGGGGAGGTGTCTGCAGAGCTCGCCTGGGATGCGCCCCTCCGGAGGATTCACCTCTGTCCTGTGCAGCAGTGGGTTTGTTTAAGTCCTGAGCTTCCCCAGGCAGATGCTTCCACCACAGGAATGTCAGTTTGGCCTCAGGAAACATATTGTGTATTCTAGCAACCATAGAATCCTTTAGGTTGGGAGAGACCTTTAAGATCATCAAGTCCAACCATTGAGCCATCACTGCTAAGTCCTCTGCTGAAACCATGGGGAGAGGCTTTAGCCTTCCTCACTCTTGTTCCAGTGACACCACCACAGGGTTCTGGGGGATTTAGGGCCAGCGTTGGTGTTGTCACAGGTCCCCCAAGCTGCAACAGGCACAGATTCACCAGAGGATTTAGGAATCCCCTCAGCTCCCCCATCCCTGCCAGGACAGGGGCTCTGCTCACGCTCCTGGTGTTGAGCTGTGGTTCCTCCCTGCTTGTGTGGGGCACAGGAGCTGGGCCAGCACCACGGCAGCTGGAGGCAGGGGTGAGCTGAAGAGGACAAAATAAAACAGGAGGAGGAGAAATAAAGGCTCTTCCCAGCTGGATTTGCATGGGTCTAACCACATCAATCTGCTGCCTGGGGAGAGGGAGGTGGCTGTGACACCTCAGCTGCTCCACAAGCTGGGGCTTTGCAGGCTAACAACTTGGTTATGGTGAGTAGTTGGGTTTGCAAGGGAGTGTGGACATGCAGAAGTTCCCCCAGAAGTTGCCCTGAGCTCATTAGCAGTGGTCCAACAATGCAAATCACTATGAGTACCTAAACACTTTGCCAGGGTTTGGTTTTTTTTTATTATTTAGGGCTCTTTCCACCAATTGCTACCCAAGAGTGTGTGGAGCCAGCTAACTAGCACGTGTCAGTTTGCTAAAAGCAGTTATTTTAATTCATGGCCCTTCCTCCAGCAGTCAGCAGGATGCCTTATTCATTCACCAGCAGGAGGGTAAATCTATTTCAAAATGATTGAAATATTATGCACAGCTTGAATGAATGTTTAAAATAAATACAGTGGGAGAAACATGTTGTTTGTGAAACGAGAAGATAAATTAAGTTCAGTGCAGACACGTTATTCCCCCAAGCCTGGCTGCTTGGCTGACACTTCCACAGCTGAATCCTTCTGGAAGTACATGGTCTGATGTCTTCTCCTGAGAAGACAGGGTGGGAGCAGAGAACCTTAAGTTTTGAGAAGAGAGCTGTGGAGATGTAAAAATGAAACCTGTGTCACGGGGCAAGAAACTTTGTTTTTCACTATCGGGTCTGTGGTTCCCTCCAGCCACTTCTGCTCAGCAAGATTAAGTTTATTTTCATCCTCTTAACTGAACTTTCTTTTAATGGCAAGAGGGGTGACAGCCCCCAAAATAGGTTTCCTATGGAGCCCGTCCCCAGCGGCACCGTGCGCAGCGTGTCTCCTGATAACCCTTTTTCCCCTGCCCTGGCCCTTTATCTCTCTGGTGACAAACAGCTCTCTCTGGACAGAAAGAGGAAATTCCACTCATTGTTCTCCTGCTGCTGGGCTCTGACTAGGGTCCTCTATCTCCTGCCTGGTGCAGGACTGGCAGGGAAGGACTGGCAGGCGTTTCCTGAGGTGACAATCAGCAGCAGGCTCATGGGAGGAGGGCTTCGGTCCAAATTCCCATTTAGCTCCTAGTATGAGCCCCCTCTAAGCCTGCTAGCTCACCCCATGGCCCTACCAACTTGCTTTTGAGGCAGGTGTAGCTGACAGAACAGTGAACCATCCTTGCAGTGAGACCAAGTGTCTCCTGTTGGAGTTGTGGTAGCCCTTAATATAGGCATGGAATAAAGCCTGGGCTGTGGAGGCACAGGGCTAAAGGTTAAAAAGTGCTGTCGTGAGGCTTAGGATTTTGAGGTGGCTTTACTTAAAGTAGGAATCTGTCCTGTTGCTTCAATAGTAGCTGGGTTTGACCTTTTAAATGGATTTCCTATTGATTTGCTTTGTGTATGCAGGGGAGACTAGGTTTTTACTCCTAATAAGGGCACCTTGGTGCACCTCTCCTCCCAGGGGTAAGGGGTATGGGTTGTAACCACTGAGTACAGCCAGCACTGCTTTCTAGGGAAGTCACACACAGGCCAGCCATACAGGAAGCCTATAAAGGAAATGTGGCAGCAGCTATGGAAGGGCTGGTGTAAAAATCCCCATATTTTTACAGTTGAAAATATTACTTTGCGAGGTTTAAGCGTGCTTAAAATATGGGGTGTTACCTGTGAATTGCCTTGGAGGTTTCAGGTTCTAGCATCCCATAATTCTAGCCACAGTGCAACCGTTTTTAGTCATTCTGGTGTGTGATGAGAACAGAATTTTCTGTGCTGACCTTTCCATCTAGGAGTGCAGCAGGGTGTAACAGCAGCGTGGTGAAGAGAAGAAAGACTGAGGCAGTTAAGAACTGGCTTTTAAAGTGCTTTAGTGACATAATTGTTCATAACATTGTTCTTTGTACAGTGTAAGTTACGTCCTGTGTTACAGATGGCAAATCTGAGATACATGCTAAAGTGATTTGTTCTGAGCCAACAAAGGAGTCGATCCTACACTGGGACAGAGACCTGAACACCTCTTGATTCCCAGAGTTTGATTTCCTGCTTGCATCACATTCATTTGCAAAACAACTTTGTCCTGTTGCCATTTGACCTGCTTCATTCTCCCCTTTTTAAAAACTCAATCCAGCAGGTTTTTAAAAGATGCTTCCATTTTACCACAGTGTTGAAAATAGAGGAGCTGAATTACATCCCTGGGAAGAGTTCCCAAAAAACCATCTCCATTTCGTCTGCCACTTGAGCTCTCAGCAAAAGAATTTGGGGGGGGGAGGCTGTGAGGAAGTGGAAATCCACCAAAAAAAGTTACTGAAGCTTCTTGTTGTGTTTGAAACCTTCATGTCAAAAATCATAACCAGAAAACCTTCACTGCTCCTTAGCTACCAGTTCTCCTGCACATTTGGCTGCGGGGAGATGAACGGTTGGGGACTAAATCTGAAGCCCACTGTTGGTGGGAGGCTCCTAGGCTGTGTTTTTGTTTTAACAAGACCTTTGTGTTTCAAAGGAAAAGCTAATCTGTGTTTGCATTGTGGGTTTTTTTCTGAGGGATACATCTAGAGCTGGGAATTTCCTCTCTGCTCCCAGTGGATTGCTCTTCTGCCAGATGTGAAGCCATCAATGTGTTCATCTCCTCACCTTATTTCTGGATGGTTGTCTTCAAATGTCTCTTAATTTCACAGCCAGCTGCTGGAGAGAAGAGTGTGAAGGGTGAGACAGGAATAAGCTGCAAAATTCATCTTCTCCCATTGCGGGTCTCTGCTTCTCCTTGTTATTTCCTTTTTTCTATTTGGCTAATTTTCCCTGAAACGAGTCAAAGGCTTTCACAGGAGTATTTTACAGAGTTCTAGGGGCAGCAGGATGGCCCAAGCTTTGTCTTTTCTAGCTTCCTAAGCACATATCATCTCTTAATGCTCCATTTCTCCAGATATTGCAGCCTCAGTGAATGAAGGAATTGTTCCAAAATCTTCAAAAGTGCTCAAGCATTCTGCAGCCAGGGAGTCTGTGTTCACAGAGGGCTTTGGTAACCAGAAACATTCAGGTTTTGAGGGTTTTTGGCTCCTAAGGCCCTTAGGTTTCTTTAGCTTTGCTTTCTGCCTTTCCTCTTCATCTTCTCATTCCAACAGCTGTCTCTTTAACATGTCCTAGAGTTCCTCTCTATCTTTCCAGGCTTTTTAGCAGACTTGCATGCCTCTGGGAACTTAGGTGAGTTGGACATTCCAACATAGCAGCTTCATAAAATGTCCTGTAGGTATAAAAATAGAAATTCTATGATATATATATATATATATAGTGTAGTTAAACAGTGTCCCGGAGATCACTGGTATTCCATTCCTCTTCGATTTGAGGCTTTTGAGAAGATAAATGCTGGTTTTGAGTAAACTCAAAACCTGTGCTGCTTTTTTGTTCTACTAAGTTATTAATCCTCTCAAGATTGAATTCATGATGGGGAAAAAAAGACAGTCCCACAACTACCTGGAACTACATTTTTGTGTCGCTGGTTTCACTAACTTCTGACAAGACAAAACCAGGATTGTCAAAACCTTTCTTCTCTTTGGCTTTAGCTTCTTTCTCATTGTAGAGACAGAAGGCACAGTGGGGAGTGTCCACAGCCACTGTCTTGCTGAAGTTCTGGAAGTCTACTCTGTATTTCCCTTCTTTGGTCTTGGACACAATGGGAGCAAAGCGATAACCCCAGAGCACCTCTTCTGGGATGTAGGATGTCCTCACTTGACAGGTAGCACTGGTGGCTTCAACAGTGCCATCTAAAAATACCACCAGTTCAAAATCTTGCTGCAGAATGGTTTCTGCTGCCATGTGGAAGAACGGGCTGTTCTTGTCTATGATATGATAAATAGTTAACGGGGAAATGAAGAAGAGATTCTCATTGCCAGCATCCACTATAAACTCTATGTTGACCTGGTCCAAAATGATCGTTTCCCCTTCTGGGGTGATGGTGGTCTTCAGAAGCTTCCCATAGATGTGGCTCCCAATCAGCAGGCTCTTCCTGAGGTTTGCCACCCGAATAAGGAGGCAGAGCTTCCCACCACGTTTGCTGATGACAGCGTTCTTGCTGAAGGTGATGGTCTTTGCCCGGTTTTTGGACCTTGATATCTTGGCCAAGATGGCACCACACATAAAAGAGTTGATGATCACCCCCAGGATGGACTGGAAGATGAGCAGGAAGATGGCAGTGGCACATTGTTCCGTGACACACCTGAAGCCATAACCAATGGTTACTTGGGTCTCCAAGGAGAAGAGGAAAGCTGAAGTCAGGCCGTTGATGTTTTCAACGCATGGGGTGTGATTTATGGAGGGATTGAATTCTGGGAGGTCTTTGTGGATGTAAGCCACAACGTACCAGAGCAGACCAAACAGAAACCAGCTGCCTAAGAAGGCTGAAATGAAGATAGTCATTTTGTATCTCCATCTGAGATCCAGGATAGTGGTCCATATATCAATCAAGAAGACAAACCTTGACTGCTCCACGTTGCCAAACTCTATGTTACACCTCCCATCTTTGGAGACAAGCCTGGCTCTCCGCCGGCTGCGCTCTCGGAGGTGGCTGGTGAAGCGTTTCCGGAGGTAGTTGAACATTCCCTCTGCTGCTGGTGTTCTGGAGAGGAAGAAATAATGAACATTATGGGCAGCACAGGTTCTGTTCATACCTCTGGGTGACAGGTAGTTTCTGATAAAGCCTCCAGACGCTTGTTTAGGAAAAAAGTGATATAATTTGCATATTTTCCCTCAGCTGGCAGGGAAAAAATTCCAGTAAGTACATGAGGAAACAACCAGTTTCTTGCCTAAGGAGCATTCCAGCAAAAAAAAAACCCTAATCATTTTGGCTTGCTCAAAGTTGAATCAGTCAACTGTTAACGTTGTCCTCTGCTTAGAAGCAGGTGACTTCATTGTGGATTTATGTTGGGAAAATTGGTGGGGAGTGGCTGAGTTTTGAGGTCTTCCTGCCTTTTAGAAGAGAAATTGGGGCTTCTCTGTGTATATCTGTGTGCCCATTGGCATTAGGAAACCCTGGATGTGATGTGGACAGCAAATTGAGGAAGAAATTACTAGATGCAGAAGGCACAATTAATCCAGATGTGTGGTTATTTTTGGCATAGTTATAGATTGAGTTTGAAGGTGGGAATTTCAAATTCTGGGATCACAAAAACAGCTCAAAGAGGAGTTTTAGGTGAGAATAAAAGAAAATATGAAATCTCAGCAGCAGGAGAATTTGGGTGCTTACCACAAAGGTGATGCTAAGGCTAAAGGATCAGATACAGAAATCCATTCTTAAAGCTCTATGGCTCTGCTAATTTTGTCCTTCATGATTGGCTGTGTTAACAAGAGACCCAGGGAATAAGAGTCAGTGATGGAGAAAACACTACAGATGTGTTCAGACCAGAACCTGGATCAACCTACATTTGGAAAATTCCCAGTTCTGGAGTTATTCAGAGATGCAGGCGTGGAGAGGGGTTGATCCACTGTACAGCATTCATAGATCTAGAGGCTGCTTTTGACCCAAAACTTCAGAATGTTCCTAGAAATTATTAATTTTGGAGTTGATCCCCCTTCGAGCATGAAATGGTTTGTAGCCAGAGAGGCTGTGTTAGATCAGTGCAGCATTAACCATCCCTTGTGTATCTAGTTATTTAGCCTTTCTTACACAAAATTCTTCTCACGTAGCTGAATTTAACTGTGTACTGGGATCATATTTTGTGGGGGGCAAAATTCACCAGCTTAAAACCAACTGAGATAAAGTAAGAACTTGAGGGGATGATATTCTGACTGCTGACTCACACAAAGGATGCTCTGAGTTTATCTTGTCTCTGAAGACATAGTGTCCCCAGCCAAATTTCTCTTGCCACAGATATTTAAGCACCATATTCCCCCTTGAAATCAAGAGTTGTTTAACCCCCTTAAAACCCTAACTTCCTATATCCAAACCAGGGATAATCCACAGGCATGTAGTGGATTAGACATACTGATGTGAGTCATTTGCTGTGAAATTGGTCTCATTTAACTTCAGCCATGTCAAGGTTGGATAATTGCCTGTGCTGGCTGTACAGCTGATCCTCCCATTAGAAGTAGTTACAGTAGCCAGACAACACCTTTAGATATGATAATAAGTAGCACAGGGAAAATACTGAACGATCAATGAAGGTGTCTAAGTACAAATTAATTCCATTTTGTAATGCCAGCAGTAAATTCTAATATCTGATGTCCTTGTAACAACAGCCCTGAGAATTAATTCGTTTCTATGCCTCGTAGAGTTGCCTTCTTTCTGCTTTTTAGACTGAAATCACCTTTCTCCTCTGCTTATTGAAATTAGGATGCAAGGAAATGAAGGTCACTTGGGTTGTAATGTGGCTTTTCACTGTTTTAAACTTCTGCTGTGGAATTTTTGTTGCGAGTAGAGCTGGCAAAGGTTAAACTTTAAGCACGTAGCTGAGGAAGAGAGGTATGAGGTCACTTTCTAAACAATCCTCGGGTTTTATTCTCCTGGTGTACTTTTAATAAGTTCATGTTAATGCATGGTTTGAGCAAAAATAGGCAGTTCAAGGAAATTTCCCAGTATTTAACTCCTAACACCCCCTTTGTGCCAAAACCTGCAGCTTCTGTTGTTGGCACACACCCAGCTTTGGTGCAGGTGAGCTCAGCAGACATGCTCCTAATCCTAGGGAATACATGTGAAGGAAGGGGAGAAATCTGAAGGAAAAAAAAATGGTTTCTAGTTGATCCATCTTCTCATGCTAGGGGCTAATTTGGATGGATAATTTGCTGCCACAATTCTGGTAGTTCTGATTCAGCCTTCACTGAAAACTTTTGGAAATTTAAGCTAGGATCTGGACATATAATTCAACAGGTCACAATCACAGAAGACAGGAGAGCGAGCTGGTCAACATGGTCATCAGACTGGAACCTTGAAAATAGATCCCCAACTTGACCATTCTTCTCCTGCTTCTTTAAATCCTCCATGCCCTCATCAGAGGCTGTTTTACAAGCCCTGCATAAGCTACCTCCAAGTAGATCAAAGCAGCAGAAGAATTACACCCTTCTTCAGGCAGGATGACAAAGGAATTCTCCCTTCAACAAATCTTCCTTGCTCCCACACACCACTGAAGTGTTGATTTGCTTCAGC
>NW_008623564.1:24592-26842 GCF_000691845.1 Merops nubicus | reverse complement strand
AAATTCCCCTCCTGCGCGAGCCTGCTGCGAGTACACCCCAGCCTGTCTACAGGAGATTATATAAAGGGAGTTATATAAGGCAGCACTTCAAGCCCTTTCAGCTTCAATCAGAGGAGGTAACCCAGCTACATCTTAGCTAATATTTACCACAAAATGTCTCCTGTTGGGCCCAAACAAACGTGGCACTGCTGTCTGTCTCCCGTGTTGGATCCTGTGCCATGGGAGTCAGCAAAGCTGCTGCTGTCCCCAGGCATAATAAGTTTATAGAAGGTGCACTGCATCTGTTCTTAAACAATGGGGCACTCACCAATGGGACTGCTCAATGAATAAACATGACATGTCAAGGTGAGCTGTGAAAACAAGGAGTTTCCACTTCCCTGTTCCAGGCTCGTATTCCAGCAAACTTTATAGCCAGCAGAAGCATTTAGATTTCCATTCTCCTGGTCTCTAATCTCAGTCCCTCCACCCAGAGTATTTGATAAATGCCCAGAAAGTTAGTTGTTAACAGAAGCATTTCTACTTTCCCCTTTCTCTGCATACCTGCGAGTTGCTAACAAGTCATCACAGTTCCTGGTGGCTACATACCAGCTGGAGCTCCTCTGAAGTATCATTGAGCTGGTTCTCTGTGCTCTTACTTGCTTTAGATTGTTCTGTTCTGAAAAAATATTGAGTGTGGGGGATAATGACCGGGAGCTTTAATTGTTCTTTGGGCAAGTTCTTTGTGCAACTCAGGTTAAGCCAGGGAAATGGCTTTAATCCCAGCCACATGCAGCACTTGAGAGGGTCAGGGAGGGAAGGAAGGTGTTTAATATTTGAGGGCTTGACAAGAACAAAGTTTTGTCTCTTGCTGTCACACTGAAGTGCTGGTATCCGTGGCCCCACTCCTATTTGTTCCCTCTCCAATGGATGTGGGAGCAAAGCTGCAGAACCGAAACATTGAGGGGAGGCAGCAGGAATCAGAAGCAGGCGGCTGAACCCGCAGCTTTTGTTAGAAATACATCTTTGTTAGGGATTCGGATGGAGTTCTAAGAAGCTTAGGTAGAAGAAAGGGGGATACAGCGTTAAAGGATTATGTTTTTTTCAGTCCTGTTCAAGTCCTTTCAAAACTCAGATCTTCTTTGAGTCCTTTCTGTGTTTTTCTTTTTGTTGAACTTTCTCTGAACAAAGTATGTGAAATATCCGATTCCTAATACCTTATAAACCCTTTTTTTTATTAGAAAAGCAAACTACAGCACTTAGTCTCACAGTGTATTATCTGCTGGCTCCATTACTGCCAAGACCTTTGGAGAGTACAGCTCATTTGCTCTTCACTAGCTGACCTGGGTAGAGCAGGAACGTGCCTGTTGTAAGGGGATGAGAGCTGCAGCATCCTGTCTTGCTGCTTATGTCAGGATTCTGTCAGAATCAAGGGCTGCTGGAGAGAGCTAGCCCCCTACTGAATTAATTGGAAGTACAGCGAGAACATCAGGTTGCCTAGAGCAGCCAGTTAGCCCCAGGGATAGATCTGAAAAGGATCTGATCTACAGCATCCTCTGTGCCCGCTCGTATCTTTGATGGGCACGTTAACAAGGGCACCAGACCTGCTGCTACTGGTGAGCTGACACAGACAAGCTGCTTTTTTTTTTTTTTCCCCTTGGTCCTGGCAATGGCATTAAGTATTTATTCCTGACAGAGGATCTGGGCACTGAACACAGTGGCTCTGCCTCCAGAGTGCTGACTGAAATGCCAGTTCCACGTGGGAAACGCTGACCTGGGAGCCCCGTCACAGCTCCAGTCTGAGCAGCCACATTTTGCCAGCCTAAAATCCAGCTGGAATTTCTGGTGGATACACCAAAGGATCTGGTGCCCTGCCTTGCCCTCTCTCCTGCTGAGCAGGATTTCTGTGGGGTGTTAAAGAGCTGCCCTGCTCCGTTGTGACCATGGCTTGTTTTCAGCAGTATAGGTAGAGTTGTGCCTGTTATTAGTTCATAATATCCCCTGTGAATATGAAATGTCTTTAGAACAGATGTCTCTCATCTTAGTTTACTGTCAGCATGCAGGTTTATGTGAGTACTTAATGAAGAAGTCCTCTTATATGCCTAAATTTCCTCTTTAGGTAGGGGGAAGAGAGGTTTCATTCCTCTCTTTTAAAGCAGGATTGTCCCTTGTTATATCCCAAAGTGATATAACAAGGACAATCCCCTCCTTGCTTCCCCACTGTCCTGATTTTAAGGGAGGGAAATGTATGCTGTCTTTTATATATATATACAT
>NW_008623564.1:0-24558 GCF_000691845.1 Merops nubicus | reverse complement strand
TATAAAAATCTATATCAATAAAATATATCAAAATATATATATGGGACAAACACACTCCGCAGGAGCTGTTGGTTACTCTAAGGGACTAAATCACAAAATTAATCCCTGACTGCATTTACTGGAGGAGAAAGTCTAAAAAGGCTTCAGCTGGAAAGCAAATGATATATCTGGACACAAATATCATTCAGGGATTGGTAAATTTATAGAGGCAGCATTTCTTCCTGCCCTAAGTGCCACGGAGGCGAGAGCCCAGCCCTGGCCCCCAGCCACTGCCTTCCTGCCACCCTCTGGAAACAGGGCACTTGTAAAACTGCTCTGTCTAGACAAAAAAAAGTTTGCTAGCACTCTCCAGCAGTGATCACTTCACAGGCACTAAGGAAAACTTCATTCTTTGATATTTTTTGCAGTGCCAGACTCATTCTGTGGCTAGACTGTATCTCCCGTAGCACCTCCTGCTCCTGACAGAATTCCCAGGCAGCAGATGATCAGCTTCAGCCTTGGGGTGCATGGTGACATGCAGAATCATGCTGGGTCCCTTGCCTTTGGAGAACTAGGAGCTAAGCTGCCTTCACAGCAGAATTTCCCAACAGAGCTATTTCTATTTTCAGACAATTCCGTTTCTACTGAAAATATTAAATTTTCAATAGGAAGTGGCTCTCTGGGAGAAATTATTTCTCAAGCAGATGATATCTTTGGGGGTTTTTTAATTTGGTCCAAAAAAAACCACCCAAAATACTTCTCATTGCAGTGGACTTACAGAGTTCCAATATGGTAGGGGATGGAGGGGACCTCTGGAGATCATCTCATCCAAACCCCCTGCTAAAACTGGGTCACCCAGAGCAGGTTTCCCAGGATCACATCCAGCCAGGTTTGGAATCTCTCCAGAGCAGGAGACTCCACAGCCTCTCTGGGCAGCTGCTCCAGGCTCAGCCACCCTCACATCAAAGATGTTTCTCCTCCTGCTCAGATGGAACCTCCTGGGTTCCAGTTGGTGCCCGTTGCCCCTTGTCCTGTTGCTGGGCACCACTGACCAGAGTCTGGCCCCAACTTCTTGCCCCCCACCCTTTAGCTCTTGATCAGCACTGATCAGATCCCTTCTGAGGCTTTTCTTCTCCAGCTGACCAGACCCAGGGGTCTCAGACTTCCTGGGCACAGAGATGCTCCAGCCCCTCAGCATCTTCCTCTTCTAGACTCTCTCCAGTAGCTCCTTGTCTCTGTTGAACTGGGGATCCCAGAATTGGACCAAATACTCCAGAGATGGCCTCCCTGGGGGAGAGGAGAGGGGCAGGAGAACCTCCCTCAGCCTGCTGGCCACACTCTCCTTCTTGCACCCAGACTTGCATGTGATATGTTGTTGTGGAAAAAAAATGAGGGATTTAACTCACCGTGTTGTGCTAGTTCTGTATCCTACTTTAAGAGAATTAATTCTGATTTGCTGAGAAACCTTGAAAAGAAAACATTTTGGGGTTTGATGACATTTTCTAGAGGAGAAAGGCAGGTTTACTGGTTAATTTTCCTCTCTGCTGCCAGCAAAAGGCCCAGGTCTCTCAAAGGGAGCAAGGCAGGCTGTAATAAGTCCTCACCTGTATGCCTGCAAGCTGGAGCTCTCTGAGAACATAGAACTCCCCTGCAGCACGTGTGAGCTGGGGAAGGTGATGCTGCATAAACAGCACCTCTAAAAGTCACAGGGGAAAGGGGCAGAGTCATGTGAGCCAGGTCTGCACTTTCTCTCATCTTGTTGTTCCTTGCTGAAGTATTTAAGGGGTTGAATCATTAACTCACAATTTGTTTCTACGGGTTGGCAATGTCAAGTCTCAGTCACCAGCACGGGGTGGTGAAAGGGCTTTCTGCAGAAGCCCCAGGGGCAGAGGGGCAGCTGGCTGGGGCACCAGCAAAAGCAAAGCCCCTGGTGACCACTCTCACAGCTCTCACCTGCATCAGCATCGAATCCTGAGGTACTTCAGCACTCAGCATGACCTTGTTGTACCAAAGCTTCTGTCCACGTATCCTCTTCCCAAAATGTCAGTGAATTTAAACTGATCGTGGCTTTGTACCCCCCAAAAAGGGACCTAGCTCTGGGTGCAGGGAAGATTGCTGACCAAAACCACTTAGCACTGTTGCAACAGCTTGCAGTGTGGTTGGAAAGAAGGTTCTTGCTTACTCAATGCACAAGGAAAGCATGAAGAAGTGCTCTCTGCTCTGTGCAGTGCTAAAGGAACAAAAGCAAGGAAACGAATATTGCTGTGACATAAAGTCTCCTTGCAACAGTTCAAAGAAGAGCCAGTTCCAGCTCCAGAGCAGAGATGTGGTAAAAAAATACTCAGAACAAACAACAGCCTTGCTCCAACAGCATTAGGCACAGGATTTGAAGTGCTGTTTGTCAGGTCTGTAACACTCCCTCTGAGGACTTGAGGAAGGGGAGAGCCAGGACCATCCTAACCTGGATCATACTGCAGTGGGATGAGTTCCTTTGAGTCCTGCCCCTGGGTTTTTTGAACTAGACTGTGTGTAGTGCTCCAAAAAGCTGCTTGTAGCTCAGGGTATGAAGAGCAGGTTGTGGCATCACTTCTCTGCTGCAATCTTTCACCTGCTTGCAGCACCAGGGTAAAGAGTGTGGGTGGTTATCCTAGACAACAGCTTGGGGAAGTTCTCATGCTAAGAGCACTGTCCTGTTACAGCCCTTACTGTTAGCCAGGCTGTCATTTCAGCACCCCAGCCTTTGTGGTTATCAAGGTGACTTTGACTCCTAAACTTAGTGAAGCCAGCCACAGGAGCATAGACAGGACTGTCACTTTGGTCTTGATAGGTCAGATTCAAATCCCTGCTCTGCCAGGCTCCTGTGGGGAACTCCAGCCCCAAGCATCTCTCAGGTAGTAGGACTGAGAAAAAAGACCTGGAGAGGTACCAGGTGACATGGTAGATGGTGGCTGCACCCTGCAGCTTCACCTGAAAGGTTTAAGGCCATGAAAAGGAGAAATCAAGATTCATAGGTCTGGAAACAAGCAGTAGTCCTGGCTCTGTGACAGTCTCAGACCATTTCCATTGCTCTTTAACTCATGTTCCCTGTCTGCAAGGGAAATAAGGATAATTGCACTACTTTATGTGCAATTGTGAGGCTATTTTAATATTGAGACTGTTTTTTCATGATGTAGAGTCTTATTTTATTACAAAGCATCTTTTGGACTGCCCTATTATAGTAGCACATTGCAGTAGTCACTGAAATTTGGAGTTGTTTTGCAATGGAGTTGTCCTTGTTCCTTGGATTTCTGCACTGAGGATCATAGCTTCTCCCAGGAATATTAACAGACCATCTCTGTCAGGAGTATGTGTTAGATTCCTCTGAATCACTGTGTCCTGCCTGTCACTCAGAAGTTTTCATCCTGTAAAAGCTCCTTTATCTATCACTGGTAGACTGAGTTTCTATTGAAGCACATCATCTTCTCTCTGTTGATCTCTCATGCTCCTTTTTCTGCTGTTCCCTGGGCCTGCAGGTGAAGGTTGGGGCTTGCTGCCTGATGCTGCACATTTAAATGAGTTGAGGTTCAACACTAAAAGTATCAGACACCAGTAATTTGGCAGATTTTATCACACAGCACTCTGATCACACGTGCTGGCAGCAATGCAAATACTGAGGGGCAGGTTTTGTCCTACCTCTGGCTCCTGAAGCCTGATTTTTATGATTTCCAACCAGCTGTCTAAATACATCTTGTCTTATTCCAGTCTCCTGTCAATAGCTTCCTTCCCTCAGCTCTTCTGGGCTGCTGCCTTCATTCCAGTGCCTTTTTTAGGGATGTACAGCACAGCCTGCAGCCCCTGCCTGGGCTTTTAGAGCCAGCCTGTGGCCCCAAGACCTGTGTTGTGAAAAAGCCTGACTACAGAGATTTCCAGCTGATGTCAGAGGCATTAAAGGTGTTTGGTGCTCTTTCATACAAGGTCTGATGAAGCAAATTTTGTCTGTCTGGAATGACTGTGCCCAGAAGATTGGTTAAAATGTCCCTGTGATTTATTCCAACCGGATGCCATGAAAGCTAAACAAGTTTCAGGAGAAAATCTTGAGGAGCAAATCTCAGTAGGCAGCTCTTTGCCTAATGTCCTACTTTTTCCTTGCATCTCCTGCAGGAAGCAAATAGCTTTTAGTTACACGAGTGCCCAATTATTCCCTGAAATACTAAAAATTTCCCCTTTTTAAGGCTTATTTCTGCTTCCAGGGGCACGCCTGGTGCCCTTTGAAGGTATTGGGGAGCAGCAGCTGCAAATCTAAAGACAGCAGCAGAGTCTTCTGTCCCTGGGGTATGCAGTATTTCACCAGCAGAGCTTTCCCTGTTCCAATCCTCCCAGTTACTAATGTGTTCCTAATTATTTATATAAGTGTAATTGACTTGCAAGACATTCTTGGCTTTCAGGGTGCATTGAGTGAATTATTGACCCATCACATGGGTCCTTGATGTGAAGAGATGTATGAACAAACTGGGTGCAAAGTAGGTACTTTGCATTCTTAATAGCAACTGTAAGCCATTAATAACTTTGCTGCTGGATGCACTCAGAGCCTGCACAATTTTAGTGTGACATGCATATGGCTGAGTTCATCCTCAGTGTAATTTGAAATTCATTGGGCACGGACTCCATCTCCTTATGCTACTTTAAAATCTCTCCTGTGTTCAGATGTGATATGCTAATTCCAGAGTTTATGGCTGACTTGAGATGTTACGTATGAAAAATCAAATCCAATTAAATCAACTTATTATCAAGGTCAGAGATCGGTATCCAGCACATTCTATTCCTTGATATTTTGCAGCAAAGAGTCAACTTTGAGGTAAACACTGTGAGGGTGTTGTCTCAACCCATAAACAAATCAATCTGCCCTAATAAGCAGGCTGCAGGACCTAGGAAGCATTCCCCAGAAAGTCCAAAGCTCAGTTCCTGGCTTTTCACCTTATTTTTTTGTGTACAATGGGACAGATGTTCTCCCCTCTGTCTGCTGCCCCATCTACTCCTAAGGTGGAAGCAAAACTAAATAAATTCAGTGATTGCAAAACACTCTGAGACCTCTTGAATGTTTTGCTGTGGGCTGGCAACGCAGCATCAGCTTGCTGGAGTTGAGTCCAGAATCTCAATGGAGCTCAGATTTTAGGAGGATATAAAGGAGAGAGGCCCAGTTGCTGTCTTGGCAGAAACTTGTTTATTATCTAAGAACTTCTCTGTGAGTAATATCTTAATATGCTCAAGGAGGAGTGAAACAGAGGGGAATATATTCTGTTTTCTGAGATGGACAAATCTTAAGCCAATCTGCAGATACTTCTGCAAATGGAAGTCTTAAGTTTTGATTGATGATGAGTTTCCACCCTGGGAAGTCTTTGTGTTTAAATTACACTATCACCCAGTGCACCGTGGCTCTTTCTGCCTCTTATTGTTCAGCATCTAATGCATTTTCTGGGGGAGGACCTTATGTTCCAGACAAAACCAGACAGAAAAGTGAGAAGAATGCTGAATTCCCAGATACCCTTTGCAAATAGCCAGCTGTCTCATTGCCAGTGGAAAATAGCTTCACCTGCAAGGGCATCTGACATCTTCCCTATTCATTTAGGAGCTTAAGTCTTGTTGGAATTTTCTATGGTGTTGACTCACTCCAACCTGAAGGAACTTGAAGTTCCTAAGTGCCTCAGAGTTCCTCTCAGTCATCAGAAACTGTCATCTCAAGGTGAATTGCTTCCATTGGTTATTCCTTTCAAATTTATCAGTGTCTTCAGCTACACCAGCAGCTCTAGGTACCAAAACTCCTATTTTGAGCTAAGTTTCTGCTTCTATTAAGTGCCTAACTTGAACCTAGAACTAATTTACTTGCTAATGTGGGACTTTTACCTTGGATATTAACAAGCTTTTAAAAAATCTTGTATCAGTTGCTCTACTCTATGCAGAATTCAGTTATGTAGCAGACCTCAGGGTGGTGGTTGAGATTTCCAGAATCCTGGTAAAGGGGTCTAAACCCTGTGAAGGGTTGACTCTCACCTCAGCCCTCAAAGTCTTAGGAAAGCCCAGGCAGATAGTTTAAGTGGATATGAGGGCTGGAGGAGCTGCTCTTCAGGGCATCCCACCTCACCTGCACACAACCAGGTTGTGTGAGCCACCTGGGTGACGAGATTAGACACAATCTCCAAATTTTAGGTGTTCCATGGTTACCCTGTGTTCATTTCTCCCTACAGCATGGAAAGCATGAGCCAGCTTGAATTACTTTGCATTAAACAATAAAACCACCTTACCTCTGTGAGCACTCAGTATGAAGTATGCCTCCTCATCAGCCCCTCACAGCCTGAGTGTGGTCCAGGTAGCTGTTCTGGAGAAGAGACTTGTGAGAAGGCATTCAGGGTGGGCTAGCAGGAGCCCCTGGAGCTGAACTATACAGCTCCTTTTCTCCAGTCTGCAGGCGTGTTTCAGAGACAAGAAACAGCCTCAGGGTATATAGAGATAGCACATCTTTTGGTGGATTGTGCTGCTGAGGGAGCCAGCACTTCTGTAGCAGCCTGGCTTGGAAGCTCCATCTACATTCCTGTCGAGCTCCCCTCATTCCCACTGCAGTCCAGAGGCTGAAGGATGCACCTTAGTTATTCATTAGGAAGGTGAGCTGCTAAGTCAAAAAATAGGACTAGTTTTCAGGTGCAGGATGCTCTGAACCCCATGGCTGGAAAGTGCTCTCACTTTGATCACCCCCACCTCAAGAACCACCCAGTTACTGCAGAATATCCCTGCTTACCAGCTCTAGGGGTGGGTCCACAGAACTTCTGCCAAGAAAGGTGTATTCACAGAGCTGCTCTCAGTCACATTTCTCCTGAAAGGGTCAAGGACAAACAGCAGATCTGGATGGAGCTGGAAAGCAGCAACTTGGTGAAAGGAAATGAGGCATGAGAGCCTCTTTCCACCACCTGTATGGCCGCCTCCCAACCCCCATCCCCTTCACACCCAAACACAAATCCAGATTAAGACTTAGTGCCCTTTGCCCTCACCCTTCCCCACTCCACACATCGTTCCCACGACTCAGGGCTGTGTTTCCATGTCCCCACACATTCCCCACCAGCTGCTTGCTGTCTGCTTTTCTACCCCAGCCCCAGAGTCCAGTGCCCTCTTTTCATCCCAAGCTCACACCTCCTCACTTGTGTGCTTTGTGTCACCCTGTTGAGCTCCTCTGTCCTCAACCAGGAGCAAGGCAAAGCTGGGGCAGGGTCCCAAACTGTGCACAGCAGCAAATTCTGTTGAATCAGCTGTACCTGTATGTGCTGGGGCTCTTAGGCAAAGGCTTCTATAAGTCTGAATAGGGCAGAGAGCTCGCTGCTGCTGACACTGCCCAGCACGAGCTGCCTGTGCTGGAGTCTCTGGGATGAAATCTGTGTTCTGAAAGCTGTGTAATTCATGGCCCACCACTCAGAAGTGTGATTAGGTATTAGGCAAAAGGATCAGTCCCTGGGCATTAAAACTGAGTGGGTCAGTCGCTGTGCTCTGGGGGTGGAATGCTGGTTAAGAGCTCGAAGCTGATGACCAAAACTTTTACACTACACCTTTTAAGAATTTAAGAAAATAGTGGCAGTTATTAGCTAAGCCCTGTGGAAAAAGGCTGTGGGATAGGAAACAAGGGGCACCTGTTATTTCCTGATCATTCAAATCATTACTTTATTTTCATCATTTGAGTCTACAATGGAGACCTGCCCCCCTCTTGTGCAGTGAAGTTGCATCATGCAGAAAATGGGGTTGTTTGAGAAAAGAACTCTTACAGTGTCTTTCATCAAACGTTCTTGGAGAACATTACTAATAATTCATTAAAGGGGCACTGTCAGCTGGAACAATTTTAATTACCATTTTCTGACAAGTCAACCTTTCGGTGGTATGCTCTGATTTTTAAATGTATTACTACCACATATGCAGATTTTTCCTTTTCCCTGCTGATGTTTATATGGGTTGAGCAAAGTAATTGACTGTGAGATTAAGGAAGCGAAGCGTGCACTACATCTTGTCAGGCCCCCAATGGAAGATAATTTAAGGGTGGTTCCTTTTTTCATCAGTTGGAGAAACTCTTTGCTGTGGCCTCCAGCACATCTCGGTGCATCTGAATGTAAGGAACTTCTCCTCCGTGCACAGAGCTGCTCTGAGGGGGCTCCAGCAGATGCAGAGGTTTTCTTTCAGAATGTTCTCCTCAGCCTCAGCAGCAGGGAGCAGAATATGTTTCATGGGAGCAGAAGCTGAAGCAGAGAACTACCAAGAGGGTTGCCCAAGCAAGTGAGTAAGCAGAGAATCCATTTAATTCCACACAAAAAAAATGGATTCTCTTGCTTTAGCCACCAGATAACAATTTTGTGAGAGGAAAGAGAAGGGACAGTATATGGAAATACTCATTTTTCTCAGCTAGGAAGAAAAGACAATCGTACTGAGCCTCTTACCTTGTGTCTTAAGCAGCAAAGGTGACTGCAGGAGGGAGGTGGGAGAAAAAGCTGCCCAGCTTGGTGTCCTCTAGACCACGAAGTTTCCACAGTACTTTGGTCCAACGGCTTCTGTATCAAAGGAAGAGAGCCCAAGGCCCTCTTTGGCTTTTCTGTGGGGCTGTGTCAGCTCAGACTGGTTGCCAGCTCATCTATATGCAATGGCTCATTACCATTGCAGCTCAGTTTAGATGTTGCCTGTGAAAGGCTGGGTGTGGAAGTGTTGAGGAGCCAAACTGACAGAAAGTCGTGCAAAATGACCCAAAGCAGCTGACTCTTGCTGTCATCAACATTTCAGTCCCATGTCCTCTTCTGCCAGTATAAGCACAACAGAAGTGTCCCACCTACTTGTGAGGAGTAGACCTTTTCTTTGCTACCTGCCATCATAAAGCTAATTCTAATAACTCTAATTCTTCTGGTTTCCTCATGTTCAGAAGACATTCTTCTCTGCTCTGAGAGGTTTCTAAGGATTCGTTGCCTTGTAGAGGTGCCCATCCTTCTCCAGCAGCAGAGAGAGGACTTAGGTGGCTGAAGCAGCTTCTGTCCCTATCTTCTGGAGGTCTACCAGAAGTTCTGGTGAATAAGTTCCACCCTCAACACCAAAATCCCCAGGCTGGAAGCTGATCTTTCCTTGGTTATACAGCATTAAGAACCTAGTGCTTCTGGCCAGCTACCAGGGACAGGTGGGGACATCCTGCAGGTAGGATCCTTGAGTCTTAGAGGAAGTTAGGAGCAGGGTTTGTATGTTGAAAAAAAAGTTCTTGAATGCTTGCACCCAGCCAGATCTGCTCCCACAGTTGAAACCAACAGGGGCTTCATGACTTGGAGATGCAAGAGTTTGCCCCAGAGTGTTCTGCAGACAAAAAAAGCACTGATAAAGGGAATTAAGCTCTTATTAACCCTCCCATTCTCATCATGAATAACAAATTTGATAACACCCAAGCAACTCTGTTTCATCTCCAACACATTAATACATCTGTTACACCTCTTAACATTCCTGGGAGTGACACCAACATGTATAAAAGTACCAGGAACTGATGATGGAATTGCTCCAGATACCTCTTTACTGGGAGCTAGCTGATGGGATATACTCTGATTTTATACTGTGCCTTCTACAGGAATCCTTTTCACCTATGGGCAGTTCAGGATGGCAGAAGCTCATTTTCTTCTGTCACAAAACAAGCTGCAGATTGTTTAACAGATTTTTTTTTAAAGCAGCAAGCGAGTTCTCCTGCACTGAAATGCAATGGGATTTTTTTTTTAGCCCCACTAGCTTCAAAGAGCATAGTTGAGCCCTTAAAGGGATTTACTTCTGTTAAATATTATCCTCAAAAACTGAGAAATTAGAAGCAAATGGGCTTTCTTCCTTTTTCCTCTAAGACATGTCACAAGAATATTATAAAAAAAGAAGAGCTTTCCAGAATAAAATATTATTTAAAAAAAAAAAAAAGCTTTGGGAAACTCCCCAAGTGAACTTCAATTGCAGGTTTTTAGGAAGGAGTGTAATTAACCACTTTATTCAGTCTGAAGCCAGAAAATTCTTTCTATATTTGGCCTGAAAAAAGCAGAGCAGGAGGAGGGGAGTAAATGACCCAGATTTTCACAAGTGACAAATGACTCCCAGGTGCTCTGTCTGAGATGTCTTAAATGGCAGAGATTCCCACAAAGTACACTGCAAAATGACTTCTCCTTATTGTCTCTCATGCTGGACATCCAAAATCACCCAAGACACTCTCAGAAACCCAGGCTATTGTGTTTGTTAGACTGATTATTTTATTCACCTAGAGTAACATTTCTAAAAACTCATTCCTAACCAAGTAATGAAGTCCCATTTTCCAGCAGCTCTCCTAATTGAATCTCCCCTTTTCTGAGCTTGCTCTGTTGTTCTCCTGGAGCTGTGTGCTTTGAGAGCATCTCCCACAAAGAAGACAAAAAACCCCAAGGTGTGACTGAGGTAACGTTTTCAGAATGTCCCTTGCTGGGTTTGTAGAAAATCAACATTTTCTGTAAAAAGCAACTCTTCTCTGAAAAGGCTGTTTGCCTAATAGCAATTTTTCTGCGTGCGTGTCCCTGTTTTGTCAAAGGAAGAGAATATGTAATGCCTTTGTCTTTTGGAATGGTTATTTCTAGAAGAGGAGGTCTCCCTAAGATGTAATCAGAGATACATATTGGAAGTTTAGCAGGCAAGTCAGCACTGCAGGCAGTTGTTTATTCATTAACCTCAGTGCAGCTAGGCTGGCAGTCTCCCAGGAGTTATTTACTCTGTGCTTACCACAGGGAGGGATTTGAAACCCGTTGTGAATCTGTTCCCAATCCCAGGAGAGATGATTCTGTCCTTCCACTCGTGTCTCGTTTGTACAAGTCAAACACTGAGATATTCCAGATAGAACCCCAGCATGAAGCATGCATAACATTCAGTCTGATGTATCTACAGCTGCAGTGCATCCCCAAAACTTTGTTTTCAGTGAAAGAGCATCATCATAACTGAGAGAGAAATATGGGGTCTTGCTCCTCATGGGAGCATCACACACCTTGCTGAGATAAACAGCCATGCATGCCAGGTAGGCTTGAGAAAGTGGGAATCTCTTGGGCAGCAAGTGTCTGCAGTGGAAGAACTGTGTAATTGGTGAAGCTGATTATACCCCTCAGCCCTTCCTGCATCTTCAAGCATTGCTGCTAATGAAAGGAAAAGGTTCCCAATCACTTCAGCCTTCCTCACTGCTAGACAGCTGAAGCCCTTGGCCTCTTCTGCTAACTGTAATGACAAAATTGAAATGCATGGGCTATTTAAATTCAAGAATAAAGCTGGCTGTGGTGCTGGCTTGGCAACATGCTGAATTTTTCTGTGGTTTTCAGCAAGTGTGGGGCACGGCTGAGAATTTAGCACTGTCTTTAAGTTGTCATGTGAGAAGAGTGTAGCTACGATTAAGATTTCTTGAGACAGCATGGCCTAGAATCCCCCCAGCCCCTGGCAAGCCCACGAGATAGAACACCTCTGCTGCTGATGCCACGTGGGGGAAGCAGGTTTATGCAACTCTGCTCATGGGGGAAATCATGCCAGCTTCTCACTGGAAGGAGTAAAGCTCATTACTTGTAATTCAGCCACTTGGCAGGGGAGGTCAGTGCCAGAGAGAAGTCCTTATTTCCCCCACAAATGTAGGGCATGGGTGGACTGCAGCAAAGGCACTCCATCCCTCCAGCGGGGTGCTGAGGGCAGGCTGGCTGGATGCTCAGAACAGAGCAGGGCACAGAGCTGGCACCTCCAGGAGTCCTCTGCCAGGTCCCAGCTGTGGAACCCCCCGTGCAGAGCACAGCCAGGGTGCCAAGTCGTGCCTCAATTCCTCTCTCCAGTCACTGCAACCTCCTGGCAAAAAGTGGACAGAAGCAATGCAAGAGTTGTCCTGGTGGGAAGCACCGTGGTGGCAGCTGTGTCCTTGTCACCCTGCCCCTTCCCTTCAGCACTCCTACACACAGCAATCTGCCACGAAAATAAGAACAATTGCTCCAAATGATGGCTTTGGCATCTGAAATCCCTTTTTTTTTCTGCTTGAAACTAGGAAAACAGACATTTAAAACACACTGTGTTGGAAAGCGAAGTCGTTGAACAACCAGTGACACCAGTTTAATGCCCGTGGAAGTGTTTAGGTTTTCATTCAGGGTTGTCTGGTAGCATCAGGATTTTGCATTATTATTTCATCCTTCTGCTTGATGTGATGGTATCAACCACTGGGTACTGGCTGCAACTGGGTGACAACGTTTATTAATTTGGGGGGAAGAGGAGCACAGATGCCTCAGGTACACACTGTGCTCTCACTGGAGTTTTTTGAGCTACAATTGGTGTGAAGCCCTAAAAGGGGATCAGACTTCATTTCATCCTCTGTGTGTTTTCTCTCTCATTGTTTTCCAAATAAACACGCTGCTTTAAGTTCTGAAAAGGTATTAATGGAAGCTTAAAGTTGTTCTGAAAGGCAGGAGATGTTTCTAAAATTCCCATTCTCAAGGTGTTGGTTGCCCCTACGTCAAACTTTGAGAGCCCCAGAGCTCCAGGTTTGCTGTGAGCACTGATGTGCCTGGCCAAAGGCTTTTCCTGGAGCATGTGATATGCTGCTGGTTTGAGCAAACCTGATGGCTTGATAAGGAGCAGGGTGGCACACGCTGCCCTGCCTGGGGGCTGTCTCCTGTCTGCCCAGAGAGCAGCCACACCAACAGCAATATGCAGATCAGGGTCCCTTGTGCTTATTGCTGTGTTAAATGTCATCAGCAAAATTCATGTTCTGGAGAACAGAATAAGAATTTTCATTCTGGAGAACAGAATAAGAACCTCAGGTAAGATTGTTGCCTGTGCCTCAGTTTTTCCACCCTTTGCACTTTGCAGATGGAGAAGGGAAGAGTCCTGCACAGATCCAACTCTGCATTGTTCTTTGCAGCCTCTCTTGTACTGCCCTTCTAAAAGGTCCCTTGACAACCTTAAGTTGATCTTGCTGCTCCTCAAAAGCTCCCAAATATGACCATGCCCCTGGTGTCCTCTGAGGCAGGACTTTCTGGATGGTGGTCATGTCTCCCTTGGGATGTATCTCTAAGGTTGCTTTTTGGGTCAGCTGAAAATTGACCATTTCAGCCTTCTCTTTCTTCCAGTTTTAGGAGTTCATTCCATCTCCATCTGCTGTCTGTTTACCTGACAGCCCTCAGCTGTGTTTTATAGACTGTTAGACTCAGGTTTTGTTTGTTTGATTATTATTACTGGTTTTATTTTGGGCAATATCCCAGTTGCCTAGCAATGTCAGTAGGTGCCTTGAAAGGAAATAGTAAAACATAAGGTAGAACATTATATTCTGCTTCACATTGAGTCTTTTTATCTTCAAGTCTCCATGGTCTCTATCAGCATTAATAAAGGAAATTCACCCTCTCTTTTAGAACACAAGGCAGCAAGAGAAAGGTCTGGGAATCAGTCATCACCCTGCTTTCCAGAGATGATAACCAAGGCAGAGAAAGGAGAAGCAAGGTAGAAAGCCTGGTTTGATACCCTGACCCACTGAAGTCGGGCATTGATGTCTCATGGGAGCCACAAGGAGAGCTGAGAACATATAATTTGAAAGAATCAGAGCTCTGTTAAATTCCCTTTGCAGCTGATGGGCTGGATGGAGCCCATGGTGTTGGGTAGAGTAAGGAAGAGAGCAAGTTGTGTCGAGTGATTGTTTATTCAGTTACCTCCCAAGGGTGGGAACAGAGTCCCAGAGGCAACACAGCCACAGGACAGGGTAGGGGAGAAATCAGCACATCCCCTTTGCATGTATTATGCTCTTCCCTGGGAAAAGGGTTATCAGTGGTGGTTGTCTGAGCTTAGTTCATGGTCCTATGGAGCCTGGCCTTGTGAAATTTAGGCAATGCCTCTACAGGGAGAGCTGGAGCCAGGAGCCAACTTTGTGCTTCTGAGGAGCTGCAAGGGTGGCTGAGGAGCATGTACATCACGTAGGCATTTTTCAGTGGTGGGAGCTACAGTCCCTGCAGTTCCCCTCCTCCTGCTGGTAAAGCCACAGCCAAAGCTTTGGCACTGGTAGGAACAGAGCTGGGGTGCAGTTCTGCCCTGGTTTCTGCAGGCAGCAGGGTACCCATGAAAGTTCCCATTGATTTTGTGTGTGGTTGCTGTTACCAAAAGAAAAAAAAAAATATGAAGCATCTTATTTTATTTCCCCCAGCAAAGGACCACAGGTACCTCAGCTACATGCTCTTTACAGAACTAGATTTACTAGATGATAGCACAAAAAAACCCTGGGCCTTGTGTTTTTTGAAGGTCAGGACATTAGGAACAGCCATGTAAAGAACGACTGTTTTACAGATGAGTGAACCCATCAAAACGAGTCACTCGGGAGGGCAGCAAGGACAGGCTTGAGAGCAGAGAGCTGTTCCCACGTCAGGTAACAGCAGCAGCCTGCAGCATCAGCTGTAGCCTGCTGGTTCTGCACCAGTGATGAAATGGTCAGTGCTGTGTCTTCATCTGTGTGAGTGAGGCTTAATGTGCAGGCTGGAAAATGAATGGTCCGGGAGGGGCAGTGATACAGTGGGCACAGCTCTGGCTGAACTGCTCCTAGCTGAGTTTTGGATAATGTGCTCTGGAAGATAACCAGCTTCCTTCAACAGGCAGCTGGCTTCAGAGCTTCTGCCTTAGTGCTGGAGCAGGGAGCAGGAGTTGAGCCAACCCTGAGGAAGGTTGACATATCTGGAGCTGGGACCCCTCTCAGGAGAACAGGCTGAGAGGGTTGGGGTTGTTCAGCCTGGAGAAGAGAAGGCTCCAGGAAGACCTTCTTGTATCTTCCTTCTTGTATCTTCCTTCCAGTATCTGAGGAGAGCCCACAGGAAAGCTGGGGAGGAACTGTTGACAAGGGCTTGTAGTGGTAGGACAAGAGGTAATGGCTTCAAACTGGAAGTGGGGGGAGATGTAGCTTAGAGGTTAGGAAGTTCTTCACTCTGAGGGTGGTGAGACCCTGGCCCAGGTTGCCCAGGGAAGCTGTGGATGCTCCATCCCTGGAGGATCCAGAAGAGGTTGGAGCAACCTGCTCTAGTGGGAGGTGTCCCTGCCCATGGCAGGGGCATGGAACTAGATGGTCCCTTCCAACTCAAACCATTCTATGATTCCATGAGCTCTCTTGACCTGACAATGCCATAACAGATTCAATGACTACATTAGATAACTGAAGACAGTCCTCTATCTCCTTTCTCTCACAACGTGTCCATATGCTGAATTTTCCTCTTTACAATGTAGTTTTGCCATATCGAGTTCTGCAGAGCCCTGAGGAGCTTTCTGAAGCAGATTTATGATTTATGCCCAGGCAAGCACCTCCATCTCTTGTCACAAGATTTTCTGTAGGTCTCCAGCACCCATGCTGAGATGAACCTCAGCATTGTGCAGCTTTTTCTGCAAACGGTAGACGTGCCCAAAGGTGCTGGTTGTGCATAACAACTCAAAAATATTCTCTAAAATTGTAAACTTGTATGTTGTCCTCGTATTATGGGTAAAGTCCTTGAAATTGGTGTGTGGTCAGGAGAGAAAGACCCACTGTGGCTGCCCACTCCCCTCTACTGGCCTGTGCAGGGACTGCTGTGGTAATGCTGGGAGGGAATTTTCTTTGAAATTTCTGTGTGGGAAGGGAAAATACCTTAAAAACCTGAAAGAAACAGGGAGAAGGTGAAGATCTGGGTTTCAGTTAGCATTTTCTTTTAGATTTTTCACACCATACCTGCCTGAGCACCTCAAAGCTCCATCTTGCTTTTTAAATCAGGACCAGTGTCGTCAGTAAAAACAAAAAAAGAAATTTAAAAATCAACATTTTCTTATATGCCAGACTTTTGTACAGCAAGCAGGTGAAATCAGAGAAGCTGAACTTTTTGTCCAGCTGTAGTTGGTTTGTTAGTTTTCTGGGGATGGGCTGGACACCGAGGGGAGTGTAGCTCTGAGTTGAAACAAGGGTGATAGTAGCACTGTGTGTCTGTTGGCTCTAGTAGTTCTAGCTCAGATTTAACAGAGTTCAGATGAGAACAACATCTGGTTTAGGTACACCAGGGGATTTTCCTGGCGTTGGCTCAGAGTGCTGAATAAGCCCTGGATAAATCACCCAAAGCAATGATCGTAGCCTTTCTGGCAATTCAATTTATTGTCTGACAAGGTGTAGGCAAGCTGTCAGCAGAAATGAATCAATTCTCTGTGAACGGGACAGTTCTGAGCCTGCAGGTTCCAGTGGTGTCGTTAGGGTGGGAACACCACAGCCCCAGGCTGGGATGACACGACCCAGTCACCGTGCTAGAAAACATTATGACATAGAAAAGCCTGGGGAACTGAAAGAAACCTCACCAGAACAAAAACCGTGTCCATATGGCATCATATTTCCTGGGAAAACTCATTTTTATGCTTTTTGACATGTCTACAATTCTGATGTTGTGCCTCATTTACACTGGTACATTCTGGGAAATCTAGTCAATAATTCCTCCTGTCTGCCGCTCGAGCAGAGAGCAGCGTGACTCACGGAGTCATCCCAGTTATTGCCATGGTTATGTCACACGCTGGGAAAGTTTTATAATGGTCTGAGATTACACCCATCCCCTTAGTCCCAGGCTCAGATATATCAAACCCTGGATGGATTTCATAACTCACAGAAGAGTAAATTCCATCCCTTTGGGTGAAGCCTTTTATCCGGTACAATTTTAGCACGAGGCAGAGCTGAAATTTTGAATTGGTGAGTTAAGTGGCAAAGGAATAAACCTCAGGCAAATCCAAGCAGAAAGGAAAACCTGACTGAATGTCTGGGGGGTAAACCCAAGGGGTTGATTGCAACTCGAGTGAGGTGTTGGTGCACAAATTAGGGCGTGTAAGGGAGAGGTGGGGTGAGCACAGTGGTGCCGGTGAGCTCAGCATCCTCCCAGAGGAGCTTGACCCTGAAGACTGCAAAAGACCCAGATAGTCTCTTTCTCAGGGCTCCCATGAAAAGTCCTTGCCCCTGAGCTGCATCATGGTTTCAAGACTAGGTTGGAAAGGACCTTAAAGTCACCTCCCACTAGAGCAGGTTGCTCCAAGCCCCATCCAACCCGCTCTTGAACACCTCCAGGGATGGAGCATCCACAGCTTCCCCGGGCAACCTGGGCCAGGGTCTCACCACCCTCAGAGTGAAGAAAGTCTTACATCCCTCTCATCTAAATCTCCCCTCTTCCAGCCTGAACCCATTACCCTTCATCCTTCCACTACAAGCCCTTGTAAAAAGAGTTTTAGCACATTTTGTCCTTCGTGCTTTAGCCTGTCACCGCCTGCAGTTTTATATTTATGAACCCCTATCAAGGGATTGCTTGATAGGTCTTTAATTTCCTTTGGTTTTCCTCTGCACAGGCCTCTCTAGGGACAGTAGGAACATTTCCAGTGATATTGAATGTCATCTCTGAGCAAGCCAAACAGAGGGAATCCATTCTGATAATAACTGTGAAATATTCGGGGGGGGGAGGGAGGGATAGGTAGGCTTTCTGGCTGCCCATTTTATTTTTCTTTATTATTATTTTTGTCCCCTCTGATGAGAATTTCAAGGTCAGCTGGCTCCATAGATACAAATATGCCAAGAACAAACCGTACAGATGCGCCAGGAGTCAGGGACACAGACATGCTGGCACTGTAAACAGCCCTGGCCCGTGGCCAGCATCGTCGGGCAGCAACAGGAGTGCTCATAAAAAGGCTCTTTATTACAGCAGTATCAAGATTTATCATTTCTCTCCATTGTGTCATTAAATATGAGTTATCTGCATATTTTTTTTCTTTTCCAAAAGCTCAGATTCGGCACAACCTCAACGTTTTATTAGGACAGGGAAAGGTTTTATTCATGTGCTACAGAATCCTGCATCAGTATCTGAGCACATAACAGGCACTGTGGTTCCCTGGGTAAATGGCTGGAGTAGAAATCATGAGACTGAGTCTTTTCCTGATCCTGCTGCTGATTTATCAGGTAAACCCAGAAAAATCTTTTGCTGTAGCTGCTGCCAGTTCCCGTGCACCTTCTCCTTTCCCTCCTAGGCAGGTTTCCTTTCCTCAGTTATTTGCTTGAACTAAATATCAGCCAGTCAGGAAAAAAGTTGGGAATATCTTCATCTAGCACTCTTTGGCAGACTTCAAATATTAATGCGTTTTATAGTGTACTTATTTTTCATAACTGTCAGTTGTTGCTACTGAGGCAGGGAATTCCTTATAAATATTGAATGCTGCTGCAAGGTCTGGGGGAAAAAAATTCTATAAATGGTTCTCTTAAGATCCCAAATGACTGAAAAACTGCTGAAATTCTTCCTAATGTTAGCAAATTATGGGGAAATCCAACAGCTTAGAAGTTTCCTAACTGTTAATGGTTTTTTTTTTCCAACAAACAGTCATAGTTCTTGAATTTAACCAGTTCATGCAGATTATTTACTGGGCATAGACACTTTGGGGAAGAATGAAACAACTGGTTTTGTTCTTAAAGACTCCCTAGAATTTGTTGGAGTAAGATGCAATCTCAGAAATTGGCTTGAAGGTCTGGTGCATGTAAAGGAATAAAATTTAATTGCAGAGAGGATTCACCACACATCTTAAGTGCTGGAATTTTATAAAGGAGAAAAAAAAAATGCCCCTGATAGAAGATTTTCAGCCCTTGCAGGGAGGATCTGCTGTAGTCAGGTGTGGTCAGCAGCCTACACTGCTCAAAACTCACATTTTGGTTCTTCTGTGAACCCTCCTCACACCAAAAGGATCCTAGTGCAAGGTGAAGTTTGGTCTTTTAATAAAACTCAGAGTTGTATATATGGTGAATTTAAAATAGAGTTTGAAGACTTTTTTCCCCCCTTTAGACATCCAGTTTAAATCTACACGATTGAAGCTCTAAATCAGTGACATCAGTCAGGTCTAAGGGACAAGACTCTGAGCTCCACCACAGCCAACACTAATTGAAGCAGAGAATCCAAGGGTTAATTGCCCAGGTATTACAGCCTAATGTGGTCATCGTGCTGCTGAACTCTCTGCCAGACCCCTCTGGCTCCAGAGCTGCTCTGCCCAGTCACCTGAACCCACTTGGGGTACAGAGAAAGGGCAGCACTGGCCACACAGTAGCCATTTGTGGCTAAAATAGAGGCCTTTTGTCCCCAGGGCTGCTAGTCCACTGCCAGGCAGATTAAACAGCAATAAAAGGGCTTCATTAGAGTCAGTGGGCGTCGCTTTTTCTGCAGCCAGAGTGGGGCTGAAAAGAATCCTGAGGTGAACTCAGAGCAATGACCTGTGGGACCTGCTGTAACAAAAGCTGAGTTGCTCTTAATGCCTCAGAGTGGATTGCAAATAGTCTGAAAATATGCCAGTTAAATAAACTGGGTGTGCTGATGTGAGCTGCCTAAAATGTATCTTCAGGATGTTATTTTTGCCCTGTGGATTGTGCTTTCTGTGAAGTGACCACAGAATATGATGCCAGTGATTGATGGGTTTATGTTGGGTTTGCCCAGCCTGGAGAAGAGAAGCTTCTGAGGAGACCTCACAGCTTTGCAGGGCTTCAAGGGGCCTGTCAGAAGGATGGGGACAGGTTTTTTGGCAGGGCCTGTTGGCACAGGACAAGGGGTGATGGTTTTAAATGAAAAGGAGGAGATTTAGACTAGGGAGAAGGAAGGAATGTTCGATGCTGAGGCTGGTGAGCCCCTGGCTCAGGTTTCCCAGAGAGGTGGTGGCTGCCCCATCCCTGGAACCATCCCAGATGAGGTTGGATGGAGCTCTGAGCACCCTGCTCTGGTTGCAGATGTTCCTGTCCCTGCAGGGGGTTGGACCAGGTGACCCTGAAAGGTCCCTTCAACCCAAAGTCTGTGATTCCATGACTGTTGCACTGTGGTGCTCAGCAGATCCTTGTCCCACAGAGTGACCAACCAGGACTTCAGGTGTTCACGCTGGGCTTTGGCTGAGCTCTTACTGGTGCTCAAAGGAGAATTCAGCCTATCAAACTCTCATGCAAAGACATGGGTGGGATCCTTTGGAATCAACTAAATACCCTGGAAGATCCCTCATAGTTAAATGAAGGACTTCACACACTCTAACAGTGTGCCTTGCCAGAGCATTTTCTAGCCCTGCAGCTACCAGGAGCCTCAGTGGCAAGTTTAGTCTCTGGGTGCCCTTCAAGCCTTAGGTTCTGCTGCTGTAGCTGCAGAACAAGAGCTTAATTAGTGATAATTATAACAGTGGTTCACTAAGAGCTGGGCTAGCACACTCGTGGGCGATCCAGAAGTTAAAAGCTGGCAATGGCTGGGGGTGTGTTGGCTGGTGCATGTTGCCAGGCCATGGTGTAGCTGTGAGAGGAGCTGTCTCCTTCCCTGGGTTAGCATCAGCTCCTCGTTAGCACATCAAAGGAAAGACTCCAGATTCCTCAAGCAGACTCCTCCACAAAGGCTGCACCAAGGCAGGGGAGTTTAGGTTTGTTGCAGAAACTTCCCCTTGTCTGCCTCTGTTCCTGCTTCCCAAGTTTCATTTTGAGTTTGGGGTTCAAATAAGCCCTAAAACACAAAAGGAAGTCGAGACAGAGTGGGTGACTCTTCCCATCTAGATTCTCAGAGCTTTCCTTGAGAGCTCAGCTCCCCTTTAGTACCAGGGAAGGGTAGAGGTGGATGAGACAATCTGAGAAGCTGTTTCCAGCACCAGCTCTTACAACTCTGTTTTCTTCTGGTGGGATGGTAGGGTAGTGGTTGACAAATGGGAAAAGACATCCCTGGTTCCAGAGATCAAGTTGCACAACAAATTAAAACGCTCCCTGAAGGCACTGTTGCTCCCTCTCCTCTCAATACAGGCAAAGCCCATGACAGCCTCTGCTGATTTCAGAGCAAGCCACAGATTCTGTCACTGGTGCTCAGATTGAAGGCTGTCCCCTTGGGTGATAAATGTCATGGGCCAGTCTCTGCTCATGGCAGAAACAGCTCATTTATGTGAGGTCAAGCTTTGGGGAAATGGAGGTTACACCCCATTTGGTTTGTGAAAGCTCAAAAACTCAGCCTGCCCTGCTGGGTTCTACAGGAAGCAGCAATAATCCAAACTGTTTGTTTTAGGAAAGCTCTCTGTATACATAACTTTCTCAGAGAGTCATTTAGATAAACCAAAATGAGGTTAAAGTTTGTTCTTCCACATCTTGCTGCTCTGTTTGCAGACCCAGGAGCTAAGCGTTCCCCCGTTGCCATGATTCCACCCCTGTGCATCCTCTGGGGGGGGAAGCAGCTGTCAGAGCTTGGGAACACCCCCAGGAAAAATCCAGGTGTTGCACTGAGGTGAAATTTGCCTCTGTGCATTCCTGGAATTCAGCCATTCCTCTCATTCTAACATAAACCTGCCCTTCTGCAGGAAGCTGGTACCTGGAGTTCTTTAACGTGTCTCCAACTTGTGAGGCCACTGGCAACCTTTGAACCACCTTAGCAGGGGCACGTTGCTGTCACTGACACACAAAAGTGTAGTTTCTAGCTGAAGAGAACTGGTTTTGGGTCTGGCTTGTCTTTAATCAGTACAAATTGGAAGGTTTCTGCTGAAATATGGAATGATGCACTAGTTTACAGAGCAGAAATACAGAAGCAGAAGTCTACTAAGATGCATGGGCTCATATGGACCCCTGCAAAAGGCCCTGCCCCTCTGGTGGTGAAATAAATGCCTCCTGAAAGGCCTCTGACATTGATTGAAGCACGTCCCTCCCAACTGCTCTCTTTAATATGTCCTTTTCTGCTCTGTGTGATGTGTCTGGTGCACCAGGTCCCGTGCCAGGCAGCAACCACAGCATGTGGAGGTGCTGAGGGGGAGCCCTGGGCAGCATCTGCAGGTGAGTGCTGCCAGCCCACGCCCCTCTCAGCTGACATCTGGCCAGAGGTGTGAACACAGCCCTGTGCAATTGCATTTGGGATTGTTCAGCCTGGAGAAGAGAAGGCTCTGGAGAGACCTTCTTGCAGGCTTGCAGGATTTCAAGGGGCTTGTCAGGAGGATGGGGGTAGATTTTCTAGCAGGGTCTCTTGAGACAGGACAAGGAGTGATGGTTTTAAACTAAAAGGAGGAGATTTAGAGAGAAGGAAGGAATGTTTGATGCTATAGCTGGTGAGAGCCTGCCCCAGGTTTCCCAGAGAGGTGGTGGCTGCCCCATCCCTGGAACCATCCCAGGTGAGGTTGGATGGAGCTCTGAGCAACCTGCTCTAGCTGGGGCTGTCCCTGCTCCCTGCAGGGGGTTGGACTGGGTGACCTTGAAAGGTCCCTTCCACCCCAAACCATTCTATGATTCTATAAGGGCTTGGCAGACCTGTGGCACAGAGAGAACAACATCAAAATTAGGTGCCTGCTCATGAGCCAACAGATCTCTTCTCTTTTTTGCAGCTGAGTATAATATCTGCGAGAAGCTGGGGACACAGGGCGCTCTACAGCCTTGGAGATTACTGGATGCTATGAAAAAATCCCTATTTTGTATGAGCCAACAGATCTCTTCTCTTTTTTTCCAGCTGAGTATAACATTTGTGAGAAGCTGGGGACACAGGGTGCTCTACAGCCTTGGAGATTACTGGTTGCTATGAAAAAATCCCTATTTTGCTTTAAACCCTCACTGTGCCCCACTTCTGCCAGGGTTTGCAGGGAAATGAGTGGCAGGAGGTGGTGCCAGCAGATGGCAGTGCCTGTCAGTGGAGTTCCCCTCGTGGCAGGAGAAACAGGAGCCTGCTCAAACCCTGAAAAATGGTTTTATTTGCATTGTGTGAAACACGGTGCCAGTGCTCATGTGTGAGCAGTGGAGTGGTGCAGCTCAGGGTGGGCAGCTGGTCACCAAAGAGGTGACCCTGACCACTCACAGCCTGTCTGGGGTCGTAGTTGGATGCTCTGGAGAAGTGTGGTGGAGATGGAAAGGCTTCTCCTGAGGTTGACCATGTCACCCCAGCTTTGCAGACTTGCAGAGACTCCGTTCCTCTAGGGCTGGAAAGCTTTTCCTGGCACAAAAAAAATTCATTCTAAATCTTGTTAAAAGGGATTAAAGGAAAGAAGGAGCAGAGCTGGATGCCTTCATGAAGGTGACACTGTCCTTAGCACTGGAGAAGCAATATCCTTAACCTGCTCTGAAAGCCAGTGTTAGGATTTTAGGGGAAACTGGCTCTCATGCTGTGCTGTGTGAATTACTGTTTAGTACTTTTTAAATAACTTTGAAGGCTTATAAAAAAAAAATAAAACCAAAACTGTTAATGTACTCCCCAAATAGCACTTTTATAAGGGTACTTCATGTGTCACAGACATAGTGCTGAAAGGTAAAATAAATACTGCTGAAAAGAACATTGCTAACAGCTATGAGCAGGCAAAAGATCTGACATAATTTCATAGGGTTTAATCAACAGTTTATTGCTGTGCCTTTTACTCTCATTGAAAATAGTCTCACTGCTGATTTGAATTCAGGCCTCTGTGCTCTGGATTGGGTAGTACTGTCTTAATGCATGGGAAACAGGAGCCAAATGGGCTAGTCTGGTCTCTGCCCATGCTGTGGTGAAGGGGGAAATGTAAGCTATCAACTAAAAACAAAAGGAAAACCAAATTACATCTGCAAAACTAATTTTTAATGGCCTAAGTCCTTGCTCTGGCTCCAGATTCCCTCCTCATCTGCCCAGATCCAACCTCTGTGTAGACACAGGAGAACAAGAGCTCTGGTAAAAGGTGCCCTGTGTACAGACATCCCCTTGTGCAGTATGACTATTAATAATATTCAAAGCTGTGGTTTGAATATCTCCCTTTCTTTAGTGTGTCTGTCTGAATTTTTCCAGTCTCACTTCCATAATCAGGTGTTATGCATCCTAGGTTTAAGATGATTTGGAATCAGATTTTCTGTTCTACAGGAAATTCTACTAGTTCAGTTTTTTTTTCCCTCATCCAAAACAGGAATGCAAATAATAAATTGCAGAATGTCCATGTAGTAGAATAAAAAAGTTGCTCCAACACTGTTTCATTAACAATAGTGGAGCTTATAGATATATTTTTTTATTTTTTAAAAAATTGAAAGTCATTTACAAAACCCCAACATCTTTCAGATTCCAGCAATCCTGACACATTCCTTACAGAGCTTTGGTTTTGTCAAGTTCTCTTCCCCAAAAAATCTTTGGGGAAAGCATTTCTGAGGGGTTGCAAAGCATGTGGTCCTGGAACAGGGAATTAGGGAGGACAAGGAGACAGGATTAGGGGAAGAGGGCAGCAAAATCTGAAGGTAACCCCGAGTCACCAGGCTGATCTCTCTGATGCATACAGCTGGCCTGATGTTTGCTTTTCAGGAGAGGAAATGTTTCACCAAGCTAGGGAGGCAGGGTGGTATTATCCATGATTCATTTAAAAAAAAAAAATTAAAAAAAAAAGAAGAAAAAAAAAGACAAACCCAGCAAACCACCAAGAGCTTTGGGACTAGCTGGATCACAGGGAAACAACCCAGCTCGGCCAGCAACCAGCATGTCAGCAGCTCGGGGGTTGACAGGCAAGGGAAGGGAAGGGAATCACTCCCTCCTTCCCCCAAATTCCTTGGTCCAGCCCGGAGGAGAGTGTTTCCCCAGCGCCGGGGCTGGAGATGGACCCGTGCAGCTCCCGCATCCT
>NW_008623563.1:828-73713 GCF_000691845.1 Merops nubicus | reverse complement strand
GCCCCGCGGCGCTTCGCCTGCACGGGGCTCGGCCGCGTTAACCGCGCTCGGAGGCGCTGGCACCGGTACCTCCCCCGGGGGCTGTGCTCCTGGGAGTCTCTCCGGGCCCCAGTGCGCTCAGGCAGCTTTGGGATGTACCCAAGTTTCGGGGTGGTCTGATGGTCCCCTCAGTAATGCCGCACCCACCCCTCGCTCTGTGGACCGGGGCAGTTTGGGAAGCACTGGCCCAATGTGGGGTCCGATGGGGTTTAATCCAGGTATTCATGCTTCTTTCACATAACTTGGGATGTTCCCATAAGGCAGGGAACCATTGTGGAGTTTTCTACATAAAGCACTGAGGCAACAAGTTGTTGATGCAGGTTTATAACCTCCTTGAAGCAGCAGCTGTCTCTGTCCTGTGGTATAGAGCTTAGCTGGCTGCAACTTTACTCCGAGACTCAGCACAGGCACTTGTTGCAGTGAAAGCAGCAATTTATAACTAGAGACTGAGCTGTGTGTACTGGAACGGGGAGCGGGGGGCAGGGGTAACAGGTCTGTAAAGCTAAAAACAAAAAAGTGTGCTTTCCTAAGGTGAACCTCCACTTTAGGTCTCTTTAGCTCCTGGTCACCTTGTTAAGAAAAGAAGACAGAAAAGTAGTTAGGTGAGACAGCGGGTAATTAACATGGGTTACTAATGCTCGTTTACATTTTTACTCAGGACTAAATGGCAAGTAAATGGACTGTTTGAAACACTGGGTTTGATCGCCTAAGAAGGTTCTCAGCTGAGGATACTACACAGGGAATCTGTTGCTATCTCTGTCATCTCAGACTCTTTCCTGATATGGAACAAAGTGAAGGTGAACAGGAATCCCAGCCAGAGAATCACGTGGATAGCAAGAGCAGCGTGAAATCTTTGCCTGGGGGAGAGGCCCATGTCAAGCTAGAGATAAAAAAACATGCAGTTACAGATGACTACAAACTCTCCAAACGGGTGCTAGGGCTGGGAATCAATGGCAAAGTACTGGAGTGTTTCAACAAGGAGACAGGCCAGAAATGTGCTTTGAAGGTATGTAGGCTTTTTCTTTTTTTCTTTATTGGTGGTTTGGAGGCCAGAGTTCACTCCCAGAGTCCCATAAAAACTACTTCTTCTGCTGCTTACATTTCACAGAGTGCTGTGTGAAGGATTTAAATATGTAGAAATGTTTACTCTTACTTACAACATTGTAGTCCAAACTTGAGTCTATTCCAGAATATTCTGTGTGAGTTTTGAGAAGGAAGTTACCAGCTGTGAAATCCATATATTCATATTTAAAAGACAAAAAAGCAGGGGAGAGAACTTGCTAGATCTTGAGTAATTGTAGTATGCAATATTTGGAAATTGTTTTGGAACCTGTGCAGTGAAATAGGCCTAAACTGGGAAGTATTTAAATGTTCATCGGTCTTTAGGGTTCCCTCCCTTTTGAGGACTTTTCTCAAGGGTATTTCTAGTTGTTTACTCACCTATTTATTTACTTTTTATTTATGATCCATTTACAAAGAGTATTATCTGGGAAAGCATTGATTACACCTATATGGCAAGTAAGTTTAGTAGGTATTTATGATGATAAGTGCTACTTAAAAAAAATGGAGTAATAACCATTCCTTAGAGGACATAAAGCTTACCCGCATTTTGCTCGACAGCTTTGAAACCTGAAGATTTCCCTGCTGCTTTTAAAGTACATCATTAGAAAAAAAACAGCCCAAATGAGAACCAAATGGTTCTGTGTGGTAAGACTGATAACCAGCTGAAGTAATTATTGGGAGAATTACTTAGGAATGTTACTGAGTCCTTGTTGGTGTTAGACTAGTTGAGATGTCTAGAAGGATTTCAGGTACCCTTCCTTTTCTTAAACGTCACACTCCAGGACAGATCTGCTAGTGGTCTGCCAACGTCTGGATATGGTCTTGCCTCTACGCACATGAAACTGCCATCCCAGGCAAGGCCTTTCTGCCTTCACGGAGCAGACTGGTAGCTTTGTGCATTGCAAAGATTTTTAACAGAGGAACTAGAAAAGCTTATAGTACAACAATGTGCTGATTAATTCACCTGTTTATGACACTCTCATCTTCTTTATCACAGTATTTTGTGTTAGTTTTATGTAGCTGACGCACAGAAGTTTATCATGGGGAAATGAGGTTTTGGCAAACAGACTAGAAGTACTGGGGTTATGCACCTGCATGGGGGAGTGTCAGGTTTCTGCAACTCAGGTGATCCATTCATCAGACCCTTCTGAAGTGCTATCAGTGTTAATTTCTATACTTAGCATACTTTGAGGAAGGGTAATTGTTAATACTGAAGCTGCTCTGCTGTTTTTGAAGAGTCCAGTGGCTTTGTTGCTGATCATAGACCATTCATACTTCAAAGATTTTGCAGTTATAATGTCTGGAAGCATTTTAAAATAGACACTGTTGTTCCAGAGCACAGTCCAGTGACAACAAGTGTTCCAGAGCAAATTCTGTAGCTCTGAAATCAAATAGAAAATAAATTCCTATGGATCTTAGAATCTGTAAAATATTTTTTTAATTCATCACTCAGAGTTGGGGAGATGGAGAAGGAAAGTTGCTGTGCCCTGATATAATGCCCTTTGCCTTGTGGGAAGGAGGAACCTATAGTAGATACTAATTTCTGTTTAGCACTGATCAAGTTGGCTGATTTTTTTCAGAACTTTGAAAATATATTAAGGACCAAAGCACCCCGCCCCCACACCCACTTCCTAAAGTTTTGTCAGTCATGGCTATTGTATCACCAAAATGACTTCTGTGTGTGTTTGTCGTCCTCCCCCGGCGGTGGAATGTGTATGCTTTTATGCTGAAAGGGACAAAAATATTAAGATGTATATGAGTTCTCTAGGGAGTTTAAGTGGCAGATAATAGTTTGCTGCTTGTGTGTATGTATTTCTCATCATTATGAGTTTAAGTGCTGAATAAATAGTTAAATATGCAATTAAGTAAAACTGCCAGCAGCCCAGAGAGAATCCGCTATACTCTCTAAAGATGGTCTAATGAGAAGATTACCCAACAAGGAAGGATCAAAACTGTGCTTAATTGGCAAGAATAGAAAGATCTTTTCCTAGCCCTAAAGATATTTACAAGGATGAAAATATTCAGAGAAATTTTTTTTTTCCATTGTTTTTTGTGAAACCTGAACTGGGCTACACAAGTCCCAGACCTGCTCCAAATAAAACTTCAGAGCAAACTATCCAGTCAAAACAGTTATGGAAAAGGGACAGGAAACTTGGGTAGAAATGTTCAGATACAGCTTTTCAGTGCAGAGTTCTCTGTGTAGGGATAATGGGGACTTGGTGCCTCTGCCTTGCCACTGTTTATACTTCCTAGGTGTGATGACAGTTATTCACTTACAGGAACAGAAAGTGGAGGCTGATGAAGCTGTCATGGGGTGGGGGGTGGGGTAAATAAGGAGAAAAAAAAAAAACACGCAAGCAACTGGTAAAGAGAAATATAAAGATTAAATTGCAAGTTGAACAGGAAAAAAGGGATGCTGGCTGGATTTTTTTTTTTTTTTCTGGAGGTTGCTTGTGCAATATCCGTTGAGATCTATGTATGTTTGTGGACAAATGCTTCAGGCGTGAGTATGCTTGCTGTAACCTCCTCCTGGGAAAGGAAAAACATCACTCCTGCTGCTGAAGATAAAGCATGATAGCCTGTTCCCCTTCACACCAAGCTTGCCCATCAAAACAGCTTCTGACTTGGCAGATGGCACTGCTTTCTGCCCGCAGGTTTTCTTTTATGTGGGAACAAAGCCAGCACAGCCAGGATCTGGATAGAAAGTACTCAATGGAAGGAATTTTAACTGAGATACTCAAGAGGAAAGGGCTCGGACAGGCAGAAACATTCATTCCCAGAGCCATGTGTCAGTCAAGCACTACATACTGTAATTGGGAGGTCCCTATTGTCTTCTCTTCAGCCTGTATCCATAACTGGAAGTAGTTAGAATTTCACTAATCACTTTAGAGTGGGAAAACACAAGACAACCTCTTGGAGATCCTGCAGGGCTCTGGTCCTTTTCCTAAAGTATTATGTGGCTTAGTTTACTCTGCTTGGCATTGTGATTTGCTACACACTTTTAGAATGTTCTGTCAGCTCGATTTCGGTTGGATTGAAATGCCACACGCATTGCTGGCCGGCTCCAGAAAATCTAATCTGGTTACTTACTTAGACACATAATGACACTTGAATGGCACTGTTTCCAAATAGTGCGAACACAGCAATTTAGAAAAGTAGAAGCATAAACAAAGCTGCTGTGCAGGACTGTAGCCTTCTAGAAGGCAACTCTGTTTTGGTCTGTCTCGCCCTTACAAACAGAAAACCTTCTCGTATCTCTTTCCATAGTTGATCCAGAAATAGCGGTCAAGTGAAGTCTAGTCACTCTTCTATTTTTACCTCTTCTTTACCAGCCTGCCCCCTTCTGTTCACTTTACCTTTTGGGGCTAAAATTTAACATCCACTCCTTCAACACTGTCATCAGCCTTGGTGTTCTCTGCTGTTTTTTATATTCCTCCCTGGTTTTGGGGAGAGGAGGAGACCAAAATAGCTGACTGCTTGTGAGAATAAATGAAAACTCCTGGGACGTGCCTCCCATTTAAAAAAAAAAAAAAAAGAAAAAAAAAGAAAAAAAACACCCCAAACCTACAGTTCCCTGTTCTTTCTTTTTCTCTCACTTTTCTTTGTTTTTTGGTACAAGTGCCTGCTAAGTGGTGTCAAAATAATATTTTGATGCATTTGGTGGCCTACTTTAATTTTGTGAAAGATGGTAGAAAAGGCTCAGAGTTGGGATCAGAAAAAAGAGAGAGAGTGCTCTACTGCAGTACTGGGACTTCTCTGCATCTGCAGCTTCAGGATTTTGGAAGGTGTTTTGGGGTTTAAAAAAAGTGTTACATGTCATTGGCATACTACTCACCTTCAGTAAATGGACTTCAAAGTTGCTTCTTTCCAGGAGAAGAAAAGGAAGGATAATTCGAGCATAGCAGCAAAGGACCTTGGAACTTCAAGAAAACTAAGTATATTGGTTATGAGTGTATTGGTTTTGCTGGTGTGAAAATCCTCTTGAATAACAGCATAGCATTGGTAAAGTGCTTCTCCCTGAAGCACTGTGTGTATGCACCATGTACTGTGGCTGCCTTCCAGTCATCTGACACTTCTAGGTTAAGGCAGAGAGTATATGAATGCACCTCCTGGTTCACACAATCATTTAGGTTGGAAAAGACCCTTAAGATCATTGAGTCCAACCATTAACCCAACACTACCAAATCCACCACTAAACTGTACATGCCACATCCACATATATGTCTTATCCTGTAGAATAAATAGTGAGTTAAGCCATGACCCGCCTCATAGGAAATGTCCTGTGCTGCTAGGTGCCAACAATACAGTATATACAACTTGCTGGTTTGAAGACAAATACATGATGCTTAAAAGTCAAATAATGCAAAAAAAAAACCAAAAATAAACAGCTCCTTGCCTTTTAGATTTAAGAGAATTTTGGTGACTGATAATCACAGAGTAGGAGGCTCTACTGTTATTCATAAGAGTATTAGCATAACTTTGTGCTTAGAAGGAAGGAAAATAGGTAATGGATAAAGAAATTTTGAAAAAACAAAAATGAATTCCCAAAATGGTTCTTGGAAACCACACTAAGGACTGACTATATAGAGAAGGTTGTTTGCTTTCCAGAATGGGGTCGTTGTGGAGAAAGGTAGTCATTCTGCATCACCTACCTTCATTTCATTGAGTCTTGGGCTATGTTTCTGCCTCTCACTCCATTTGAATGTTTCTGACTACATTAAGTAATATTGCATCACATCAGCTGATTGCTGTATAGTCTGATCTCAGGTAGCATACGATGAAGTTGGGTCATGATTGTTCACAAACAGGAGACTGTACAGCCCAAAGTATCTGTTTTGCAAGTTTATCCCAGTAGCTGATACTTTTAAAATACCCTGTTTATTGCTTGAAATAAGATGATGATCAAGGAAAAGAATACAGCAGTGGAGAAGGCAATGCATGCTGTGAAAGTGAAGGTTATTTTAGGCTGATGATTGACTGTAGAATAGGAAATGTTAACAATCTTCTTAGATGCTATAGACTGCACTTTTAGAAGAGAAGAAAATTATGCTGGATTAGGAATGAAACATTTCAGCACTTTTAGAATGAGGAAGAATAATGTACTAAGCTAGAACTGTGGTGGGAATTCAAGGAAGCAAATTGTGATAGTTGTTTAGGATTTGTGTTGGATGAAGGAGCTCTTACTTTACTGGGATGACTTCATGTTTCAGAAGGAAATGAGCACTTTCTAGTGAAGTATTCTGTAGTTCCCTCTTACCTACCATGTTTCCTGCAGCATATTTATACTGGTTTATCTGACACAGCAGAGGAAAAAACTCTGGGAGCTATGTGTTGTAGATAAAAGCTGGATGCAGTGTAGAACGAATATGAGTTCAGAAAAGTTCTAGTTAAATGGCAGCCCCCACTGTATGGAGAAGTACCTAAAATATGAATAGCATGAGACTGGTCCTTGAATTTTATCCTTCAGTGCCAGTCTTGCGAAGTATTACGTAAATATGCATAGAATACCTAAAATAACGTGCAGTTGATTAAAAAGTGGGTCGTTTCCACTGCTACAAGGATTGCTTTTAAACCAGTGAGTCATTCAAGATCTGAGTCTTTGAGTACTTTGTACATATTTGGGCTGGAATGGTACCTTCCAGAGTGTCAGTTGGACTAGCTAATTTTAAAAAATCTGGACTTTATCAGTTTACTTTGAAGATCTAACATTCTTGACTGATCTTCTTATTCGAAATACAGCAAATAATTTAAAAAAAAAAAATAGACTTGGTCTGTAATAGTAAATCTGCAGGTAGTAAATTCTTACTAGGTTCAGTGTCAGTTCACTAAGACTAAAAAGTGCAAACAGAAAGGCAAGTGCCATAAACCATTAAGTCATCTTGAAAAAAACAAAACTATGTTGGTGCTACTTTGCACCTTCTGTATTCTCTTCCAATCTGTTAGCAAGCTGGCACAAGTCATACCCTGACTTGTGTAGTAGCAAAGCTTGGGAAGATCAAGGTGTGTTCTCCTGCCTTTACCCAGGTTCAAAGCCCTGGGAAGGTGTTACAGATGTGTCTTATTTCAGCTGTGAGGGTAGTGCTTAAAGGGAGAGCACATGTGCATGCACGTGTGCGTATCAGTCAGACACGAGTAAGCACTTGACACCCTCTTTGATCTAGTAGACCCTTCTCTTTGCCTTTCCCTCCTCCCTTTAGAGCCTAAGTCCTCCTATTCCTTTTAACTGAAGTAGAACCTCCCGATTCATGCTAGCTGGGAGTCTCATTACGGGTAACTGGATTTTGCAAATCAGCTTTAGCACAAGAAAACCATAATCAGGAATTTTAAAATTAATTTACAAGACTTGTGTATTTCAGCCTCATTTACGTATGGTAGTAGCATCTAGAGAGATACCCAGACTGGAAAAACACAATAACATCATTTATAATTTGGGAAGAATCAGGGCTACACCTGAATGCCATGGCTTACACACATCTTTTTTCCCTTAGTATATTTTTCTCTGTCTGTGGTAGCACCCTGTGTAAGAGCACCCTGGTCTGAGCATAAATGACTTCTTATGATAGCTTGCTGCCAGTTAAGTCTCAGCAGAAAAAAAGAGATTTTTTCATGGTTGATAAATATACAGGAAGCCCAGGGAAAGAAGATGTCACTGTCGGTGGGAGCAAGAGCCAATGTAAATTTGTGAAAGTCCGTAGATTAACAGCTTGCCTATCAAGACTGTTTTGTGTTGTCTATTAACTGTGTGCAGTGAATTTTTTTTCCCTAAAAAAAAAAAAAAATGCAATCATTGACTTATTTACATAATTATATGCAACATTCTCTAAATGTTTATGCAATTATGATTTGCTTGACCCTGAAAGAGTTCCCATTTCTCATATGATGCACACATGTTTCCTTGGTATGGAATTTTTCCATGTTAAATATCTCTTTGGAACACCACACTTCAGGATCGTGTGTAATAGCCTAATAGCAACAGCAGAGCAGTCCGCATAGCTGTCCTCATTTCTTTGGCTGTGGTAGAGTTGTTTGAACTGTCTGCATTGTGGCTCTTATGCTGTGAGAAGATGTGGTGACATTCATGAGAAGGAAGGTGGCAGAGATGTGGCCAGTGTGGGAGGTGGAGAGCAGATGACCCGTTTACTGAATTGGAAAGCCGTGAGAACTTCTTTCCACTGTCGCCAGTGAAAGCTGGTGGCGCGCTCTGTCTGGATTAGAGTGTATAAACTCTGTGGATTGTGGTATTCTGCACAGACTTCCCAAGTACTTGAGATGATTCAAAGCTCTGTTAATGAGATTAAGTTCTAACGCTCCAGCATTTTAATACCTCGGGAATGAAGGGGAGAGAATTCTTGCTCAGCATGTAAATCACGGGTGGCCTCCTAGTTCCTGAATCTTTGTAATATGTGACATTTTGCACTGAAGCTTTCAAGACCTGTTTTAAGAGAAAATGCAGATATTAAATTTGTGTAAAGCTAATTTTTCCTTCAGAGAAGTTTGCTTGCTGAACTTGCTTTAAAAACCCAAACCAAACCACCCTCAATGTGCCATCTTTATGGGTAATTTCAGATGTTCTGGCTAAGGAGCCAATCTTCTTAAAGTTGCACTGTTCACAGATCTTAAGTCTTGCCAGTTCAAACTCTGGCTCTTCTCCATGGGCTTTTTCCCAGGATTATTGTGGTTGTTTTTTTTTTTGTTTTTTTTTTTTCCTTGAATACTCTCTTAAGTACAATGGCGTTCCAAGTAATAGGCCCTGGGGCAGCTCCTGGGATCTGCATCAGTTAGGGCTGAGGACAGATTTATTAAGCCCCTTGCTTGAGGGGAGTTCAGAAAAAACTTTTTTTTTGTTTGGACAGCACTTCTAAAATATATAAACTGTTTGGAAATGGCAGGGTGTGGAGTGACTCATGCCCTTTATCCGCTGAACTTTCTTCTGTGGTGAAATGTTGGCTGGGGTGAGTAGTTTGCCTAGGTGTGAATTAGCTGTAAACCTTATGAAAGCACTCAAGTAGTGGTTTCTAACTGTGGTTGGTGTTTCTGTTACACTTGGAGGTGGATTTGGGGTTTATTTTGGTTTTCAAAATAGAGCAATTAAAAACTGGATAGGGAGCAGCCACCTCGCACACCTGTGTTCTGTGTGGGACTCCTGCATGCTCCCGAGCATCACATTTACCATGTATTTCAGGGATGAAAAGTCCCTAAAATCCTCCTTGGAGTCCCACAAGGCCTGGCCTTTGGTATTGCCATAGCTGCTGCTGTTCTTCTCATCTGGAGTCCCAATGGCAGGAAATACTCTACCGGCTTCATTTTAAACCAAAAAAGTATTTATTTATTTATTTTTCTTATAAAGGCTTAAATTCTCTCAGGTCCTTATTCCATTTTCCCACATGTTGCTTTTAGTCAATGTGGCTTTGTCAAAAGCAGTCTGGTTTCCACAGCAACGGAGTTGTTAACACCAAAGATGTCAGTGCTCAAAGGTGGGGAGGGGGCTGCGTTTTCTGGCTCGGCTGCCTTGCCGTGGTAGAGGCCCTCACTGCAGCCACACTATAGTGCAACGTCTCTGTTGTCTTTGTGAAGAGTAAAAGCTTTTCATTTTGTTCTACTCTTCCCTTTTCAATCAATTTACAGTCAAACTTTGACACCTGGGAGTGTGACAGGGCTTGATGTTTCCTAAGTGCTTAGAACCTTCTTGTACTTTCAGGCCCTCTGTTCTGAAGGCTGCTGTCCTCTGCTTTTTGAAGAGTTTTTCTGTGAACAGAATAGCACTTCCATATATGCAAAGCCTGTAGCACTAAGTCTGTGGTAGAGCACTCTCCTTTCTGATCCCTGTTCCATGTCTGGTTATGAATGATCACAAGAAAAGTGATCTGTCCTTTTATCTTGCCCAGTAACGTGAAACCTGCTTCAAATAAACCTGTTCAGATAGGTGTTCTGAGGCACACATCCCCTTAGTGTGGGGACTAAGCCTCACCCCTATTGACATTGCATTGTCTACAAATATCTTCCTAATACATAGTTAACCTGGGAAATTCATGACCTCAGGAGCTGAGTGGTAGTAATGCTGTGAAGATCTTGAAGAAAAAAGCACTTCTCTGAGTGCAAATGTGAGGAAACCCCCCCATAGTTTCAATGTACTTTAGGAATTTGGCTGTGGTCTTTTTATCTTGTTACAGCTTATGATTACAAAAATGTCAGGATAAGTAATGAAACTTTGAGCTTCAGAAGACTTTTTATTGCTTGTTTTGTGTTTATTACTGCTGCAGGTGTAAAAAGTTCTCCTGTCCAAGGAGAGGGAGGTGGAGCTTTTGTCTCAGCCTCGCAGGTGACTGTAGCTCTGGGTAATGCCCACCACTTGCATAAGAGTTTCATGTCAGGGTGTGTCTTCCTGGGCAAGTTGTTCTTGTCTAAACCAGGGTGTAAGCATAAAGTGCAATAGATTTTTCACAATGGCTATTCACATTTAAATCCTCCCCCACCTCCCGAAGGGCGGGGCAGGAAAGCACTTTTATCAGACTTCGGTTGTGGAAGTGCAAACAGAGGAAGGTTTTTGAAACTTCTTTTCAGGCACTTTCTGCTGTTTATTCAGACCTTTAATAGAAATCATAGTAACATAAAAATAGTATCTGCTGAAGACAGTTTAAACCAGAAGCTGAAACTTTACAGCAATGGGAAGTTTGTTTTAAATTGGCTGTAATAAGTGATGAAATCACATACCCAAATGCAGATATGACTTTAATTCAATTTTTGGATGCCTTTTATTGACTTCTAATGACTAAGCTTTGTATCTGCAACTTAGAATTTAATTGCAACTCACTGGTTGTATTTTTAACGTTTATTTCTGTTCACTTTCTGAACAAGCATCTGACTCTTCATTGGGATTCCTGGTACAAAAGTCATTCTTACAAAGGGCAAAATCTGGATAGCTGTCTTGTCTGCTGGAATTTGGTATTTTGTCAGGTTTGCCATGTTTAGCTGGGTGATTTTTCAGTTGCTTTTCTCTATGTTTGGAAACTACAAAGCAGCATCTCACAGGATTTCCAGCACCACAGTGGAGGGGAGCAGGCTGACAAAGTCAGAGTGGTGGATGAGAAAAGGTCAATTAATTTAGAAACAGTCTGACTTCTGGTGGATTGGTATCAAGTGGAATTTTCCTCTAGTCTCTCAGCTCTGTAATAGCCTTTTCCTGTTGCTGAGATGCTGTGATTAAAGGCCTCTTGAAGGCGGAGGGAGTGTGAGAGTGACTTTCAGTTCCAGTTGCATTTCAGAAACCCTGATTGCCAGGCATGCCTCTGTTTTGGCAGGTGAATGTGACTGCCTTGACTTGGGCTGGGCCTATGTGCCTGTTACTGTTGAAAATTGGGACATGACACTCAAGTTCTACAAAAACTAACCTCTTACTGCAGTAGGGAGGAGGAGAAAACAACAATATGCATTATTGATAAAAGACCTGATACAAGAACAATTAATCCTGAGTCTTTCCCACCTCTCTGCTGTCTGAATCACTGCTGTGGAGGTGTGAGGGAGGGTGAATGAATGCAGTGTTGTGCGTTTGTTGCCAAAAGCCAAGTCTCACAGAGGAAATATGGAGAAAGTTCTCACAAGTGTTGGTGCAATAAAACATCCAACACAGAAATAATAATTTTTTGTAAAATCAAAATACCGCAAACCGGTATATGTGACAGTCTTGATTTTTGGCAATATGAGCTAATAACTGTGTAGGATTGTTTAATTTAAAAACTAAAGCAGGACTTTGCCTGCATCCTACAAGCAAAGGAGCACATTCACAGGAGGGCAGTTTTGGAGAAGAAGAATAGTTTGAACTTGGAGCTTGGGTAGCATCAGAAAGAGCAGTGTGGCAATCCTCTGAGGATAGGATGGGAAAGCAGCCATGGTACTGCTGAATGTGGAGTTTATCACATGTCATCTTTCCTATCTGTCCCAAGTATTAAAGGTCACAAGGAGATGGATGTTTTCTGGTTAGTTTATGTAAACCTTGCATACTGGAACATCTGAGCCCATCCAGGGTGCTGTGCCTTTGTATTGTGCGCCCAACAACTGCTTTCTGACATGAGTCATGAGCATTCCAGGTATGATTTGTTTATCTCTGTTTCTTGAGGCTTCTCTGACTTGGTAGACCAGAATGGTCATTGCTGTCTTTTAAAGCTGATCTACTGAACTTCATTTGAGCAGGTTAAAATGGGGGTGGCTTGGTAGGGGATGGTATTGCTAACATCGCTGCTAGTCCCCAGCCTCTCCTGTGTGCAACCCGCCACCTGCGTCACGGAGGAATGCTGCGCTGCGTTATATTAAAAGTGAATAATGTTAACGTGTTCCATCTGCACCAGGTTTCCTGCTGCGTACAGGGTCACCAGGAGACAACTGCATGTCATTACTCCTTTATGTGGACACAGGCATTAAACACTCTCTGGTTGAGATTAGTGCTGTTTAGGATTAATATGAATTAAGGTTTTGGGTTTTGATTGCTTCTCATTACTCAAAGGTTTCTCACTTTCTCTGAATTATGATATCTTTCAAACCTTCCTGGTACATTTTTTTTTTTTTTATTAAGGAGTTCACCAGAGTAGAGTTTCCTCAGTTTCTTGTACTTAACTGGAAGTGATTCAAAGGAGGAGTGACTTTTCTAACGTAGTAACCCTACTGAGAAATCAGGCAGCATTGAGTTGGCCTAAGCTGTCTGTTCAAGCCTTCAAATAATACTTAAACTTTAATTTTAAAAGAAATTAACTTTAGTGAAGATAATTTACACTTTCTTACCACATCTAATCTAAATCTGCAGGTTATGAATTGAAGTACCTTGTACCTTTTGCACCGTAGTCAGTCTTTAGATTCTTCCACACGGTTTTTTTGCATGATCGTACAGAAATCTTGGCTGATGTTTTGCATTTCAGCTTACATCTACATAGAGTGATTGATGTTCCTGCTACAGAATCTGTGGGGATTCTTCTTTTTTTCTATTTACTTTTTAAAAAATGGGTTAATTAAATTATAAAGCGTTTTCCTGAATCAATAAATAAATGTGATGCTGTGCAGATTCTGAGCTGTGTGTTAGTGTGTATTGGTCACTGATTACTGCTGCTGAGACATCAGGAGCAATGATCTCTTTTCCAGTTCAGTAGGAACTTACCATTAATGGTTTGTAGCTCACTGCTTGTTTTGTAGGGAATGTTTCTAGGGAGCCAAAAATCAGTATTCCTGGAACCTCTGACAGCCTCCTCCATGCTTGGGAGAGCTTCATCTGCAAATACTCGTGGGTTTGTGCTTTCATTCAGTTTATTCCACGCTTTTTAACTTTTTTCCTTTGTGTAATCAGGGCAGAAATTTATTCCCTTCTCCTCCACCCCCACCTTTTTCTGCTATTCATTCTCTGGAAGGATTGCATCTTATCTGCTACATGTCAGTAAATGTCAATTTTATTTTTTTTATAGGAGGGGAAATCACTCTTTGCACTTTTCCCCATTTTCTTCCCTCAGATCCATTAGCCTACAATAAATAGAAACCAAACTTCTGAAGTATGATTAAATTTGCTGTTAATCTTTTTGAAAGCTACCAAATTTAGGGCTTTCAGTTTTAAATTTTTCATTTAATAAGGTATACATTGAAGAAGAAAAAAGTAAAATTGCATTAAATATAAAACTAGTATTTGCATTTGAACTTTTTCTGAGGCCAGGTAGAAGCGTATTATCTCTCTACTTTCTTTTGTCTTTACAGTTGATATATACCCTGTTAGTTTTTAATGATTCCTAATTTTTAATTTTTTTTTTTTTTTACTAGTTATATAGAAATGTAAGCTCTGGTATGTTATTTGCATATCTCCTGTTTTCTGAAATCATAGGGCTTGTTAGCTCACCATAAAATACATAGTTTTGCCCTTTTTGTGTATTTGTATGTATCTTTGTAAGAGAACTCCAGAGTCAAAATTTGTATTACTTAGAAAAAAAGGGAACAAATAAACATTAATTACTTGGAACTGTAGCCCACTAGAGGCTTATTAGTAACCAGAAATACATAAAAAAATCAAACTTGTAGGATGAGTAACTAAACCAAAAATGTTATATTCTTTTCTCCCTTTTTTTCTGAAAAGTCTGTTGGAGTTTGGACTGAATTAGGAATTCAGTTTTGGCTTTGTGTTTGTTTTCTCACCAACTGTGAAAATCAAAGTCAGTAAGCATTGCCGCTTTCAGGAAATACTCTGGCTTCCATGCATAATATAAATCAAGAATATAAGAAAAAGTAGACCAAAACCTGCTACTTCTGCAGTTCAACGTAAGTGTACCTCATTTGTGCTTCTGATGACATTAGAGGACCGTGATTTAATGCTGGGCCTGTGAAGTCTATGTTCCAATTTCAGCATTTTGATTTACATCTCAAAATCTGCCAAATGTGTGAGGAGAAGAAATGTTGATGTGTGAGGATTTTACTCAGCCGAATATACCAAATTTTACCTAGCTCTTTTAAGTACTCCTATGGGAGACTTGGAGGAGCTATGGGGTTTGTGTGCTTCTACTGTTTTCCCAAAGTGCTTTTTACATGCAGTTGTTACCTTCAGCTTTTAGCATGTGGGCTTCTCCTGCTGACTGCTTGCCCAGTATAGAATGAGATTGTCATTAACGGGCAGACCAAAAGCCAAACTCCGCCCTCTGCTCCCACAGCACACACCAGAGATCCAAAGTGCCGGACAGCCGGAGGGAGGAAGACGCCAATGCGCCAGCACACTGTGTGGAGAAGGGAGCGAGCTGACTCAGGAACCATGCCCTGGGAGGTGGAATCAGCCAGGTGATGAGTCCAGTTGTGTAGAAGTTTCCCAGAGAGAGACTCACGATCTTGTCCCACTGCCCTGGGAACTCCACTTCCTTTGAGGATTCGAGGAGCCCTTTTGATAACCAGAATTCCCATGCAGCACATGCACTGTGTAGGCATATGCCAACCCTCATTCAGGGCTGGTGTAAGCCCCAGCACTTCAGCACTGTAACCTGAAGTTGGATACAGGTATCAACAACTGTAGTTCCTGTAACCTGAAGTTACAGCATCTCCTTCTGTGCTAGCAGTAGTGATTTATATAGTGTCTGTAGCTAGATGGTTGAAAACATGAGCCAGCTGTTAGCATTGCCTTCCAGGAAGCTTGGCTGCTCCAAGAGCTGCTTCCATGTGTTGTACCTCAGCCTGTTCCCCTTTGCTTGCTGTTGCTGTTGAATTGGGGTCTCTTTGCTGGAGTAACAGACGTCAAGTGTTTTAAGAAGCCTAGTGCAGAATTGCCAAATACTCTCAGACTTAGTTAACATTCTCTTCTATTCTTAAAATGTAATTTGTTGTTAATTGCCCCAAAAGTAAGGAAGCATGAAATAAATATCTTCTAACTTCACCCATTTTACTGCTAGTTGGAAATGAGAGGATAGGAGGCAGCAAATTACATATCCATAGACTTTGTATGACAAAGAAATACAGCTTGCAAATGATCTAGTGTTGCCCTGTAGAACTGAGGAAAAGAAAAACAACTAATAAGTATATTGGGTTTGGCAGACATAGAGATAATGACCATTGCTGAAAGAGGAGAGCAATCACATAAATGAGTCTAAGAATTATTGATTTTCTGATTTTAATTAAAATAAGTTACAATCAGAAGGGTAGAAAATTACGTATTTTCAAAAAAAGCCATGTAATGGCACAATTTTGTGTAATGTAATGGTGGTATAAATATAATGCTTAGTTGTGATTATTGGATTAAGCAGGCATTAATACAGTTAGAAAGTCTTCTGTTCAAGTCCTTGGCTCTTTATAACACCCAGTCTTCCTAGAAAAATGAGATTGCATTTGAACAAAGCAAACGATGAAGTTACAGTAAAAGATGCTGAGCTTTGTGTGAAGTCATTGATTCCTCTGTTTTTGAAAATTATTTTTAAGCAGAAGTAAAAGGTATAGAATAATAACGGTAATCAGTACAATTACAATCAAAACAAAATGGAAGACATGTACCTCTCCAGAATATGGGAGAAATGGGCAGAAGTAAAATATTGAGAATGATGCAGACTGACACTTGAGCATACCTTTATTCCTTCTGGGGATTAATTAATGATAGCAAAGCAGCATTTGAAAAGTTAAAGAATTTTCTGCGTGCCTGCACTTGGAGACTGTCAGTTTTATGCTACATCAGGGTTCATCTGAATCGCTGCAACAGTGCTGGTGTGGGAACTGCTTCAGGCGTGGCTGGAACGACCATGTGCACCCTGCAAACTGCAGCATCGAGTGGCAGGCATCACCTATCAAAAAAAAGGGGGGAAGCATCAACTATCTGAATTGTTCCAAGAGCAGATCGTTCTTGATAATGGGTGTTTGCAAAGGTGAGCAATGATGAAAGCTGAATATATATGGTTTGAAGACAGCATCAGGAAGAGGCGTCTCAGATAGAATACTGATTGCTTTTCTGATGTGACTAGCTTCTCAGGCAGTGTCACAGTTAATTGTGGAAAGAAAAAAAAATAACCACCAAAGTCATTGTCCTTGCTTGGGGAAAGTATCTGTTAAGTTAAGAGAGTGGTTTATCTTGGTGAAGACATCAGTGCTGTGACTAATGTGATAAATCTCATGTCAAAAGAAGAAAATAGATGTCAGGAAAAACTATGATATTGTGAGGGCTGTGCTTCAAGTGCTCTTACCAGGCAGCTGTGCCGTGCCTCTGGAAAGCCATGAGATTGGGCTGGAGAAAGCACTTGCCTGGAGGCAGGACTCACAGTTTAGCTTCCTGGTGGGATTGCTTTGATCTACAGGGCCTCCCTCATCTTAATATTCTGACAAGACTTGAAGGATGGCGCTTCCTGTGCTGAACAGAAATAGTTTTGCAAGAGTTGTTTTGGCAGAAATTTTTCAACCATTTTTTAAGACTAGAGGAAAAACTTGTTTTGCCTACATGAAGTACGAACCAAGTTTCTAGGGATTTGCCTGTTACTTGCGTTGTCCCAAATCTATGTTCTTTGCCCGATGTGAAGCCAATAACACACAGAGTGGAGGTATTCCAAGTTTACCTCATCAATGCGTGTGGATGGGTGTCTGTCCCAAGACAGCACCCCCTGACTCAAGAAACTTCTATGTTTATACGCTTACAGTTACATATTCAAATAATAGATACGTATTCATTGTTCTTTTTATTGATTGGTTCTGATTTCCTCACTTCTTATTTAAATTAGTGCACAGACTCTGTCTTGTTCTTCCATTTTTTTTCTTTTGGGAAGCTGGTCACCAAGTCAGTGCTCACAATCTCCCCTGGCTGGAATTACCTTTTGCCTGCTTCTTCCTTAATGTTGGCAGTCCCAGGCAGTTTTCATGGTTTGCCAACAAAACCCGCAGCTCATCACTACTGTTCCTGACAGGAGTATACTTCTTATCCACGAGGCACATTGTCTAGTAGTTAGTTTTTAATTTTAATCTTAGATTAATCATGTCAAATTACTATTTTTCTGTTTTAATTTCAGGTAAATAATTAAATAAGATTTGGGCTGTAGAGAAGATCTTCAGCAGAGGCAGGTTGCTTTGTTGTTTCAATTACATTTTACATTTTATTTTCCTAATTAATACAAGTTTTAACACAACACTTGGACTGGAAGTTTACTGAAGGGTAAATTTCATTCTAGGAGTGTCTTACCCTTAAAATGTTCAGAGAAATTCTTTAGTGGTCAGAGGAGATGTGTTGGGTATGAACAGCTGACTTTCGCAAAGGTGCATTTGCACTGGGTGTGCATATGCTACAGTGGAGCAGGTACTTCCCAGGGATTGAATCCTTGTGCTCCTGAAATCTGTACTGGGTCCGGACACAGGTACTAGGAGAAGCAGTCTTCAGTCTGTCCTTTGCCTCTCCCATTGTTGCCCGAAGCACAGAATAGCAGAGATCTACTGGTTACCAGCAGAGAAACTGGGGCCTGAAGGTGGCAAGGGATGAGATCTGCTGAGGAGGCAGTGCTGAAGAGCAGCCAGGACACAGAGACAGGGGCACTAAGATGATGAATCCCTCTCATGTACGTAAAATTCCTTCCTCAAGTAGCAGTTTTGGGTTTAGAAGCTAAGCATTCAGTAAATGCCAGGATCCATACTATGTACGTACTTAGACTATCATGCAGTCCATTTTCTACCACACTCCAGCCTTTATTGGTGCACAGACAAAATTATTAGATTGTTAAATGATTGGTTTCAGTAGCTGGTTTCATTGTCATTGTTCAGCACATGGATGAGGCTTCTTTATTCTAAACCTACTCTACAAACAGATTTTTTTAATTATTATTTATTTATTTACTTCTCATTTCCTCCTGGTTGTGCTTTGTGGTGTTTTCAGCATAATACCTGGATCACTGTTACTTTTGCAGTGTTGCTCTAAGGTAATTTTGTATTGTCCCTACTTCCATATGGGGAACAGAGGAATAGGGTAAACTTCTGAAGAGCAAAACTGTTCACTGAATTTTGGGAGGTCTATTCGAAATATCTTGGATGAAGGAGATCTCCCACACCCCTCCCTGTACTGGGTAGCAGATTGCACTTTAACTTAAGCCGAGCTTTTTAGACCCAAGCTCTGTTACAGCTGGGAATACCCCAGACTTTGGCAAATGCGGCTGCAGTTTAGGCTTCTAAGAAATGAGGTATGGACAATCAGTGACCTGGCTTGCCTCAGTTGACTTCCTGAGTGTTGCATAAGGCATCAGAGAGGGGCGAGAGTAGAATCTATATTTTTCAGAGAAGTATTCAGCTGTGGTAACCACAAGACCCTTCTTTCTTGTATGACACTTTCTGTAGAATGAAGAGGAGATGGGGAGAGGCTACAGATAGCAGCAGCTGCTGTCACTCTGCATCCCAACTTGCATCCCGCTCAGGTTCAGGTTCTACTCTGACTGTTGCAAAGATGAAGCTGAAGAGGGGGAGCAGTAGTATATAATAATTCTGCCTTCGTTACATACTTACAAAGGGAGCAGTAGTTGGGTTGCTCAAGAACCTTAATCCTGAAATCCACTGATGTTAGAAGGTCTAAAGGGTAATTTAAATCATATTATGAAATTATTGTATTATCACAGAGGTCTGTTATAGCAATAACAAGATAGAATAATGGTTTGGTTTTTTTCATCTGCAACATTTTATTATGTGTTTATTGAGGGGGAATTAAATGGTTCAGAGAAAACAAGAGAAAGAACAGAATGCTGAAAGTGCTAATTTAATGCTGTATGCATGGAATTTATATTATTGGGGTTTATTACCATCTCTGTCATGTCTGTGTTGGAGATTCTCAAACAATTTGTGCCAAAAGCACCCCACAGCAGTAAAATATGAGGAAACTGACATTCAGAGACAATTTTGTCCTAGAAGTCTGTGACCTAGGAAAGGATCTGAGATTCCTGAGTCCAGCCTCTTAATGGCAAGAGCATGGCCTCTTAACCATGCCCCAGCAGTTCATACAGGCTACATGTAGGTAAATGATTCTGTCAGAAGAATCCATGGTGTGATCTTACAGGAGCTTCCAGGGCCTTGAGCTGCAGAAAACTCACAGTCCACGCAACATGTAAAGACTGGATCACACAACAGCTTTCAATAAACACTCTCAGAAATTCAACTGCTGGTGGGGTTATTTTTACTTTTACTATCAATCACTTCCAATAAACTGTCACTACTCCTCCTCTCTTTCACTGAAGCCTTTTTAGTGAAAACTGCAGCCTGGGCCTTGCCTGCCTTACTATTAATTTAGGGTTTTTTTGTTGGTTTTTTTTTTTTTTTTTGGGGGGGGGGAGGAGATCGGCAATATCTAAAGAAGAGAATTCAGCTTTCATTTCTTTTTCTTCACTTTGCTTTACAAAAGTTGCCTAGACTGAATCTGCAATGCAGTTTCTTTTACAGGTACTTCTAGGTGTGTGCAAATGGTCTCCATGAAAAAACAAGCTATACAGTCTGTCTTTGCCCTTTAACTTTTTAGTGGTATGGTTTTGACAGCTCAGCTATGTAAAAGAATACTAATGTATCTGAAAAATCCAAACATTGCTTGGAATTTTTAGACCTGCAGCCCTGCATGTTCTGAGCAGTGAGAAGAGCCCATATTAGGGGATGCTCCACAGAGCTAGGACAGAGGGAGGGAAGACATGGGACTGAGCATGTGATGTCTGCTTTCCTGTGTATTTTACACTGGTAGGAATACCACAGAGAGCTTCTGGGCTAACTCTACCCAGATAATAAAAACTCGGAGACAGGATGTCTGAGCGACAGGCGCAGTAAACACACGCTGACCACATTAGGTTATTGGTAATAAGGACATTGATGGGAACAGTATTTACAGGCTAGCAGCATGAATCACCGTTCTCAAATGTGGCCTAGATGAAATCTGGACTGCAAGAATCTACAACACTATAAACTATTTATAATCTATAAATCTGTAGTCTTTAAATCTATTAGTAACTTTGCAGAATGGAACCTTTAAATTTAACTTTTAAAGTGCCAGAGCGTACTGCAGGTTTTCAGGATTTAAAAGACTTTCTCTTTGTGGCTTCTGCCAGATATTTGTTGAGTTTTGTACCTTTTGCAAAGTAGACAAGACAAGTGAGTGGCTGCATTTATAAGAACGGAGCTATTGCATGTATTGCAGAACAGCAGAGGATTCATGGCCAAGGTCTGCAGTGTTACCAAGGGGAACAGAGCTCAAAGAGGGGTAGCGTTTTTATTTACAAAACTCCAAAGATTTGGAGGCTCTGTAGCTTTAGAAGTTGCAGTCAGGCCTTTTTTGGGCAGACCAAGAGATGGGATTCTGGGTTGTGACTAAATATCATAATTCCAAGTTTCCAGACCTGTCTCTAAAGGAGGATGGTGAGCTCTGTTGCTCACTTCATGTACATTCTTGAATTGATTTTTGTTTGATTTCCGTAAGTATTTGTTTAATTCAAATCTGAAGCTCTATTCTTTATGTATTGGAATTTAATTTTTTTTTTTTTTAGTGCTAACGTGGTGTAGCCAGAATTTGAGTTATGGAAAATATGCACTTAGTCATTCGAGCAAGCATCCAGAATTCAGTCATGTTTCTGCAGCCAAACCTTATTCTATCTTTCTCAAAAGGCAAGAGAATTTTTCTTTCTGATAGAGAGGCTGAAACACCCTTTCTTAGAAACTGCCTTGGTAAGCTCAGTGCAAAGTTATCAAAAGGCTTCACTTTCATATTCCCAGCCCTGAGTTCTTGTAGTCTTTTCACCGAAGGCTCACAGAGATAAATGAATGAAGCAGGCATAGGTATTTAGGTAACAGTCCTTTGGGAAATGAGCAATAATATTTTTCCAGCAGTGCTTGCTGTGTCAGTATATGTTCTAGAAACTAAGTGCAAGTATAGCATGGCATTGCCCAGAGAGTCCTGGTGTGCAGCTCCCCAGTTCTGCCAGCATTCATGAACCTTGTCCTGGGGGTGTCCGGTTTTCTCAGGCTCTCTTCTGAATCCCCCTTCTGCCACATGTGCTGAGCGTGTGTACCCCTGAGGAGATTTTCTTGCTAAGACTCACCTTTTCCTTTCTTTTCTGATAATTGTTTTTAGAAGTAACTCCCTTAAAACTGACAGGAAATGGTATTTTGACTGCATGAAAACTTTATCAAATACAAACGTTTGTATTCTCCATGTTTAGAAACACCTAGGGGCTTCCTCCTCATGAGAAATGAGACTAGCCGTGCCCATCCCATAACAGACTGTGGTTCCCGCTCAGCTGGGGTCTGAGAAATTCAGGACTGTGTCCCTGCTTTGCTAACTTGTGTTTCAGTGGGGGAAACAGGGAGGCGTAGCATGCTGCAGACAAGCAGCAAGTTCTCTCTACAAGCTGTAGGGACGGGTGGTGAAGTGGAAGACCCTGGTGCACATCAGGCAGAGCAAGGATCTGGAGGTGGATTTCTGCACCCAGATTTAATGGGCAAATCGAGTGTTTCAGGTTATCTGATACATAAGTGCAGGATCTCTTGGGGGGCTTGAATGGTGGTTCTGTACAAGACCTAAGAATGCTTTTCTACCAACCTGCTGTATATTTTCATGTGAAAACTTTTAGTTTTGACTAAAACAGTTCTAATTTTGCAGTTGGAGATAGAGCTAGTTATGGATAATTATGAATTCTGGCAGAGCACAGCCCATGTTCAAAATTTCATGGCCTTTTAGTTCAGAACAGTCACCTGCTAAGAAGAAACTGAGACTTGAGGAGCTTTAAGGTTTAACACATTAAGGTTTGAAAAATGTCTCCAGATTCTTCAATACATGGTATCATCATTTAGTATTAAGAAGTGTTTTGAAAGTGATTACATTTGACCTCTTTGAGCTTGTATTGCATAGTTCTAAGATGAGAACAATATATCCCTGTCTTGATGTTCTTTCACCAGACCTTCAGGGGTTCTCTTCCCTCACCCAAAACAGAGCAGTGCCAGTCCAGAAGCCTGTGGTAGTAGAGATGCTAGGGTGCTCTTCAGAGCTGGCCTCCTCTTGTTGTGAGCAGCCCTTACAACTTCCATTAGTAACTAATGGGGGGCAGGAGGGTCACAGGTGTGTTTGTGAATTTGGGCAAATAACTCCACCCTTCATCTTACGACATGTAGTTATCAAATGGTGAAGACAAAGCAAGAGGTGATTTCTAAAGGTTTTCAAAGTGGCCACTGCTTTGAAAAGTATTTTGTGGCCATATATAAATAAACACACAAGCATTTTTGGTGATAGGAGAAGGATTAATCCATGAAAGTTGCAATTGCCACCACCTGACAAGTCTTGGACAAAATCCTGCATATTAATGGATATCATCCAGGCCTTAGGGAGTGTTGCATGATGTTCAAAATGTGCAAATCTCCCTTATGTTTAGTGTCTCCACCTGAGGGTCTGTCTTCACAGCTGATGTCAAGAGCACCACGGCTGATTGACTTCTCCCCTTGCCACTGCCCACTGTGAAGTGTTGAATCAGCTCTGTTGGGAGAGCAGCAGCTGCACAGCTCGGACAATCTGTTTCTCGTTAGCGTGGCTTTAGTGTGGGTATGTTCTCCTGCTTCCCTGATGTGTCACGTCTCGGAGAGTGATGCGGAATGGCACTTTGCTTCTGTGAAATCAGCACCTCAGAAGTCATTAGCACTTTCAAGGGGCAGCTGTTTCCATGGCACTAACATTAGTGGGAATCAGGCAGATGACTCCAGGCCAAAGAGACCTTTAGAGTCGCTCTCCTGCATTGCCCCAGCTTTCTCAATCCCTCCTCCCCTTCCTCAAGCCCAGACTTCTCTCTTTCAGGCACTCTGACTTGTGGAAATGAGCCAGCTGTGCAGTGTACCACAAGCAGCTACTGCTGTGGGGAGAAGGGGGGAAAGAACAGTGTAAGACACGGATGTTTTAGCTTGGAAAGATGAAAAGAGTTGAAATTCCTGGCATGATATTTGTTCAGCAGTGCTTTTGCTATATCTCGTTTTTCTGACCCCTGTTTCATCCTCAGCATGGTGTCACTTTGGACAAGACATCAAAACATTGGACTTCCAAATATTCTTGGGATCCTTCTCTTCCTTTTGCATGTATAGTCATGAGGCCACCAAGACAATGCAGGAGCAGAGAGGAGATCTGTTCAGGAACGTGAAGGAAATGTGCTTGATTTTGGAAAAAAAACACCCTTCCATTTAAGCTGCTCCGTTCTACCTTTGTGGTGTCTGGCTGCTTTCTGTCATCTGGTCACAGGGAAAGTGAAGCAGTTCTTTCTAACATCTGTCAAAGAAATGAAACATGCATGTAAGGAAGGGAGCACTCTGCTCCCACTTCTCACTCCACAACATATCCTGGTATAGGGAAAAAAATCAGAGAGAGGCTAGGTGGCTGAAAACAAAAATAAAGTGGGCAGCAAAATGGAAAGATTTTCCTTGCCCTCTGGAGCTTGGGAGAATTCAAGTGCCTGCCTGGAGTAGCTGGGAGCAGTGACTTTTCAGGTGCTAGCAGAAGTTCTCGGCTGTTGAAGAAGAGCCTCCGGGGGTTTGATGCTTAACGAGGCAGGGTGGGTATCTGTATGGGCTGGGCAAAGGACTGAACAAGTCTGGATGGAGAAAAGGAGCTGTGGCTCAGGAGGGGTTTAGATTAGAAGGACAGAGTGTTTATGGGGTGAGGGGCTCTTCCTTAAAGACAGCAGGTGTGGTGTTTCTTGGAGGTTTCAGGAAGGAACTGGCAAGGGCCGTTAGGCTGTGTATGAGCTGGCAGCTCCCAGTTGTGTTCTAGGACAGGTGTGTTTTCCAGCGTCCTGCATATTAAAGAGCACGTAATCAATTAGTGAGCGCTGTCAGGCAGTAGCTGCTCCAGGCATGTGCTGTGGAGCTCAGGAGAAAAGTCGTGCTTTTGATTGCTGGATTCTGATGCTGTTCTGGCGAAGCAGAGCTATAATCCTGGGTGGCTAAGCTTGTGCACCAGGCAAAATGAATCAATGAGAATTGCAACATAAATAACAGTTTTACTGCACTGTCACTTGCTTATGTTGACTCCATCTGTTGAATTCCCCCTTCCCCCACTTTATTTATTTTCTTTCCTTTCCTATGTAATAGTTTACTTGACTTTAGAATATCTATTCAGACAAAATAACCACAAGAAGTCTTGGGAGAGCAATTTCCTTTCCTCTTTCTCTTAATGGCTTCCTTTGCATTTCTAACCTCCACTGAATGCTGTGTGGTTTTGCTTCCATTTGCAGCCACACTGTCCTCTGTCATATATTTGCTGTACACAGTAGGCAGTTCCAGGGATCTTCATGCATGATGGACCTTTAAACCATCAACCACTAAGACAGCTGCTGAATTGTGACTTAAAAATAGGTCTAGATCTTTGCTTGAAAATGCCAACAGCTGAGCTTGCCACATGTGAGTGTGAAAATGTATGTATCAGTGCTTTGAAGCACTAGAGAGATCTTACAGATGTCCTTGCTGAAGGTTTTAGGGCTTTCTTTTAATTTTGAAGGCAAGTCAATTTGCCAGAGGCAACAGCTTTTAGGAGTGACTGTTTAATGTTAGGCTGGCCAGAGTCACTCCAGTTAGATTCCCAAGAACTGGGTGAAAACTCAGTATCGCTTCTGTGAGGTATGAGGTGCAGTTGCTGTCAGTGCCACCAATGTCTGGGAATTAGCAAACCTCCCCTTAAGGTAATGCTTAAAAGAAGTAGATGAGCCCCGTGGAATGAGAGAAGAAAGATTTGAGAGTTCTTTGTTTATTTCTGTGTTCTTGTGTTTGGTTGTTTTAGTAATACTTGAGATAGATGGTGCAACAGAAGAGAGAGACACTGCTTGGCTTAGCAGGTTATGTGACAGAAAGCACAAATGTGGGTGTAGAAGAAGGAATGTGAAAAAAGAGTAAGAACAGCAATATATGAGAAAGAACTGGCCCGGAGTGCAGATTGCCAAGCTTTGCATGCATGGATGACAATCTTAAATTTGTGTGGAAGGGGAGGGGAAGTCAGCTAAAGGGGCATTTAGGTGTGTGGCCAGTGGTATGAGAGGACAGTATCTTCATTTGGAATTCTGCTGCCAAGTGGTGGGGCCATAGAAGAGAATACAGCTGCATCGGAGTGTGGGGGGGGAGGGGGAAGCTCATTAAGGTATTAGCTGTCAAAAAGTGGGGCTGGAGTGGAAAGTGGAGTGCAGAGACAGATGCATAGAAGGTGCCTATAGCATGAATCCAGCATGCACCCCAAAGAGCCTCTGTGTGTTGGGGAAGAATGTCAAAGCCTTCCTGGGAGTTCCTGAGTGATTTAATACTCATGACTTTAGTCACACATGCAAGCAATAGAGAGAAAGGCTGGGAGGCAGCATGGGTTCCTCTTGGAGCTACTGTTGTCTGTGGTTAATGAGATTAAATGTGTTGCTAATTTTTGCTTCTGCTTTGTTCAGTATTATCACTTCTGTGTTAATTCTGATACCACCTATTAGCATGGAGAATAGGAAAGGTAGCATCAAACTTAGATCTTCTCAGTACTTCTGTTTTCTGGTCTGTGCCTTCTGCCACATCCTGCTCCGATGAGGGTCTGCCATGCCTTGCTACTCTTGATGTCACTGTCCTGCTGTCCCACACAGCTCTACAGGTGCGTTTCATGGTGATTAGCACTGAAACAAGCATTAAGCACCCTGAGTAACATCTGTAGTGTTAGCTCTTTCCAATTCTTTCTGTGGAAAATGTGTGTAGGTTGCAATGGCTAATTAGTACTAGACTAATGAGATATGTTGATGTGGGATCTTGGGGGGAGGTGGTGGTAAAGAAAAACAAAAGCCATAGTCTATATATACATGTAGCAAAAAAGGCATATAATTGGGAAAGGTAGATGTTAAGGGCGGTTAAAATGAAATTTAGCAACTGTAGCTGTCAATATTGGGAAGCATGTTAGAGGGTCATGTCCTGGCAGACACATATTCCACCCCATTTCATGGCTGTGAAAAGTGCTAGCATCCATCACAGCCACTGCACAGAGGAAAGGCAAAGGTAAGGAAATAAAACTGGCACTTAAAAATCCAATGGGAGAGTTTTTTTGTGATGGCCATCATTCTTGTGGAGATCTGTGTCTCAGTCTCAGCCTGGTCCCCAAGACAGATGTGACTCCTGTATGGCCAAGATCGACCCTCACTGTGGGAAGTTGCACTGTGGCAGGGTAGCAAAACTGTTTGCCACAGTGTATGTCTCAGAGTTTTAATCTTTTATATGCTTTGATTCAAGTGTATAAAGGTGTTAGATATCTACAAGGTCGAGAGTATGGTCTTGACTTTGTTTTACTGTTCTACAAGTAGCTAAGGTCAAAGCAGAGGGAAAGTCTGAGGGGCTTGTGCCACGGCATTTTGTACTGCTGGAATTTTCTTAAAGAGCAAAGTTTCACGAGCAAGCTCTATTACTTTTGATCAGCCAAGGATTGAGATGTATGAGTTACCGAAGCCAAGTCACCTGTATCCTTATCAGAATTTATGAATTCATAGCTGGCAGGGATGAAGTTTTTCTTGAAGTATTTTGTCCTCTTTTTTCCTTTCCTTTTCAAAGACAAACCTCATATTAGGCTCTAGAGTGAAACTATGAAGTAAAAAGTGTCATAGTTCTCAGCTGGATTTTTGGATTTCCTTTTCCTCAGAAATTTAGGAAGAGTAAAAACAGCGGTGAGTCTGCAGATTATTTTAATCACAATTGCAATTTATTTATGCCATCTGAGGGTGTGGAACATTTGCCGTTCTGCCGGGGACCTGAGCATGCTGCAGGCCGAGCATGTTGGCGCGTCAGGCCGAACATGCGCTTTCGGTGCCGCAGCTGCTGCGTGTCCTGAGCTGTGCCTGCACGCACTACAGCCAGAGTCTTGCTCTGAGGGAGGAAATTATGGTTTTGGTGGCAAAGAGCATCTCAGCACAGAGCAAAACTGCCGCGTCAAGGGCCTCCAGACCAAAGATCAGAGGTGGCAAGAGCTTGAACACAAATCCCGCATCTTTCCTATTTGTCCTACGTCTCTGTCTATCCCTGGACAAATGGGAGGTTTTCAAATGAAGGGTGAAACGTCCTCTAGGGCACACCACAGTTTAGTTATGTCTCTGATGGTCATAGTATGCATGTTAAAGAATCAAGGAAAGAAAGGATGTTTTGTAATGTGTCTGGGTTTTGGGAGGGGCTTTGGAGCAGGGCTCCCCAGATGCTGAATATTGACTGCAGGTATTGGATGCAGTTGTCAGCGCTGGCTAAACAGCAGCATTTTGCCAGAGAAGTTGTCACGAGAAGGAGGTTAGAGAGAGCAGCTGATCTCTAAACCCTCTTGTACAAACAAGCATTTGAGGGTGTTCTTGTCTAGTAACAGCATGTTAGTAGCTGTTGGTGATTTATTTTTCTTTTAAAATACAGTTGAAATGTTTTGAATAAAATAGAAGCCGCATGTAGATGGTTTGTAGCCTCTTGCAGCTGAATATAACTGGAATCTTAAGGTGCCAATAAGAATTATTTTTCCATCTGTGTAGCAGAACAAGCACAGTAATAAAATGCAAAGTGATTTTATGGTTGTAGCATGCATAGCATGTTTTTTATTTAAATCTATATCTATAGTGTTGAATGTGCAGTCACATACTTTCAGCACTGCAGTTCAAACAGATTGATGCAGTGTCAGAGTATTTATCAGGACAGTAGCTTTTCTTCATGGGCATCTTTTGCTTGTTTTTCTGCCTGCCTTTTATGTTAACCTCATGTGTACAAGGGGATATCTTTGAAACATATACTGTCCCACTGCTTTGCCGTTTCAGTTGTATTTGTCTTATCTCCACTAACATTTATGAACAAAGACAGTTGACCTTTGCAGAGTGAATGGCTAGATGCATGTGTAAGTAGAGAATTAATAGTGGTATGTCTCATTTATTTACCTCAGGTTGTAGAGTCATATTGAGTGCCCGGTGATGATTTGAATGCTCCTACAACAAATAAAATTCTGAACCACACCAAAGTTATTTTAGAGAGACTGAGCTGATTCACTGCAGGAGAGAGGCTTGGAGCAAAGTAATATTTATGTATGTGGTGTGCGCTCCCTGGGGATGGAGAAGCAGAAATGCTCGGGGAGTGAAATACTTCAGTGCATTTGCTGTATGTCCAGTGTGCAAACTCCTAGGACAGAGCACATCTCTGCATTATCATGTTCTTTTTCTCTTTGTCCATTCTGCTCTATCTCCTGTTTTTCCCTTAATATGTGTGCTTAAGAGATCTGGAGACTTGTGTGTCAGCCGGAAGTTGATTTCAGAGCGTGACTCTGACAGCACATGCAAGCAGTCCTCCTTGAGTCCTCTTCATCCTCCCTTAAGCTGGCGAGATACCAAAGATCTGTTGTAGCTTCTGCCGTTTTAAGGATAAGCTGAGTAGAGACTGGGAGACTGGAGAGAAGAGGTGGCTTAGAGAAGGGTCCCTCAGTGCAGACAGTTAAACCTGACACTCAGGAGGTTGAGTGAAAGGATTAGATACCACAGGCAGGACTGTTGCAAAATCCTGCTACTTCAGTGTTAATTACTGAGGATTATTGACTTGGGGAAGCCCACCTCTGGGGCTGGCTGTCTACCTGAGCATTAATGGAGATGCCCGTTAATGCCAGCTGGGGCAGCAGCTTGGACAACTGCAGGAATTGGGATGACAGTTTGTTTCAATGAAGCCTCCAAGCAGATTGAATTTCTAATAGCCTAAGTTGGGCTTGAAATTAAAGCGGGAAAGTGAAAGATTTAGTGATGACCCCACTACCTGTGCCCACTCTGGTTTTATCTCTTGTCTCTAGACTGATGTTTCGGTGCTAAAGAGTTTGAGCAGAAATGTGTTCTACTTTTTTATTTTACGAACAAATTCAGTGCTTTCTTTGAGATTTGCATGTGTGGATTTCCCTGCTGGCTGGGCTGTCATTGCAAAGACACACTCTTCTTGCTGCAGCCTGACTGACTGGCAGTGCTGACGTGTGAGGAAGAAAACCTTGATAATTCCTGTTGCTTTTGCATTCTGAGACAAAGGATGGCTTCATCCCTTATGAAGAGATCTGGAAGCAGATAAAGATTGTTAACATTGATTTAATAGATGTAGTGCAAATAATAAAGATGTAATAAAAGACAAAATGTCCAAAGCCGTAGTGATAGTTCTTTTATTTTTTTCCTCCTCTTCTTTTTGTAGCATAGGGGAGAGAGGAAATGGAAGAAACATTATCCAAGAATCCTTTTGCCATCAACCTCTCTTGAATAAAGAATGACAGGAAGAGCTGCTCTGCAGCAAATGGTGTTAGTTTCTGTGCATCAGTGTGAATTTAGATTCCAAGGCTTATTTGTAGGATTTAGCATTTTTGTAACAGCTACGCACAAAGAGGAAAGAAATCAAAAGAAGTTAGACATTTACCCACTTATGCCTGAGCAGACTTTTTTTTTCCCAGGTAGAAAAATAAATAAAGCTATGTTTAAGTCTTTATATATCCCATGCTGAGGACACCTAGGACTAAAATTTTCTGCTGGTCTCATTTCTGTTTTAATAATGGGAAGACTTCCTGTGGGGAAAATAGCACAGAGATTATAAAAGTGATGGTGTATTGAAGGAAAGTTCAGATTCTGGAATTGGTGCAAGTAAGTAGATGGTACTTGTGATGTCAGATGCTGCCTTAAAGTGGCATGTGCAGCAGATGAGGACTGAGCCTGTAACAGTTCTAATCCAAGCACCACAACTGTTTGGAACTAGGAGGAACTGCTGAAGTTTAAAATAAGTAAAAGACTTATGTGGGGGGTCTTAACCCCCCATGTAGGGAACAGATAGCAGGTGTGCTAGTAATGTGTGTAATCTGCTAGTGCATATTAAAGAGAAAATAGGAGAGAAGTCACTGCTTCCTGTCCTCAGCCTGTTTCATACCTGTGCCCATGGATATCTTCTCTCTCTGTTGTTACAGTTTCAGAGTCCAGAAAATGACTCGCTGCTCCCTGGAGTCCTTAGAAGGCTGTTTCCTCTATAGATCATGCTATTAAGGTATGAGGGTTCCTGCTACCCTTCCTTGCTTACACAACGCTGAATCAGTGGAAAAGCAATTAGAAGATACTGTGTCACTCTTCAGTCTCCATATTTTTTTTCTATCAAGAAATTCTGCACAGGGAGAAGTTTCACAGAGCTGGCCTTCCAAGGTGCAGTTCAGAATTTGTTTTGCAGGCACTCACTAACCTGAGTTAGGCCATTACTCCAGAGCTGAAAGAGTTCAGGTCTCCCCCCTCCCCCCAGGCCCTGAATTAGGGGGGCATCCTGGAGTGTTCCCTGGCATCTGCCCCATTGTTCCTCAGAAACAGGCCAAGTGCACCCCATGGTGCAGCCCTCTTCCCTCTCCATTTTTTTCAGATACTGAGAAGAGTTTTGTGAATCATTAAGGGTTAGGGCTCTAGAGCTCTTGTACTTTCTTGCCTTCCATCGCCTCTATTTTTGGTGATCTCCCTGTGAACCACTGTTAGTACTTGCTTCATCTGCTTCTTTTAGGCAGTGGTTTGGTGATGCTGAGCTCCAGCAAAACCACAGTTTTCTACTGTGCTGCTCCTGTTCCAACCTGTGTTGCCTGACCATGCACCTGGGCTTCCCTTTGCTGCTGTGCAGAATCTGCTGTGCATTGTTCACTGGATCACTGATCTGGCTTCATGAAAAACTGGGAGATGGGGCATGTTTCTTGGGTTTGTCTTGTTTTGAAGTGTGGCCCGTTCATGATCCTGCCCACAGCCCCTTGTGACAAGCTGTGACTCAGCTGAGCTGTGTGGGAATTCCAGGGGGATGACTGTCTCAGCCTTGAGCTGAGAGTGTTTGACAAAGCTGCTCTTTCCTCCAACCAGCATCAACCAGCAGTGCTGGAAAACTTACCTGAAACTCTGGGTTTGTTCACAGCTACCTCTGCACCACTTCAGAGTGTCAGGGGCACCTGGCAGCAATAGAAGCAGAGTCTCTCTTCAGGCTCAGAAGGTGGCAGAATGTTTTTTTGTTTGGTTGGTTGGTTTTTTTGTTTGTTTGGTTGTTTTTTTCAGGTTTGATAAATTTAACTATAGGCCTAGAATTTCAGTCTGGGTTTCTAAATTTTCACCTAACTTTTTAGAAAATGGTGCTTTTAGGCCTGCGTGTCTTTTGTTTTACAGGTGTCTGTGTATCTGAGGTGTCTTAAAAGTTATAGTTAGGGCTTCCAGTTCTAGACATAAAGAAAAGATTTATTTTATTTGTAAGGCTCAGAAGGAGAAATGCAAAGGTAACAGTTGGTTGATACATCAGATGTTGCTTGGTACATGTATCTGCTCTTTATTTTTGCATTTCCTTTCCTCTGCTTCTCCAGGTGTCATCTTGACATGAGTACTTTCAAGCTTGGCACTAAAGAGTACAAGAAGCTTGCTTGTAGGGGTAGAAAAAAGAAACTCCATCATCCTTGTGTGCATCTAAATGTCTTGTAAAAGCTCTTTAGAGGGTGAGAATTCAATTCTGTGAAACAAGAATTGGTACCATAAGCACTTGGTACAAACACGAAAAACAACATCTCTGCACGCCATGCAAGCACAAGATACACAGGCTGACATTAGTTAAGAAAGTGGTTACGTCTCATTAGTAGCACAGGATAGGTGAGAAGATTTTTGAAGTGTCCTGCTCAGAAGTGGCATTAATTCAGTAATATCCAAGCAGTAAACCCTGTAATGCTTTTCTAAACGGCCTGGTTAGCGCCTGGGGTGTTTGGGATTTATTGTTGCACATGTAATTTAGTGAACTTTTAAAGAGACCTCTAGGCAACGGCCCAGACTCGGAAAGGCAGAGGGGAAAATGCTGATGGACAGTTCTACTGAACTGGAACACAGTGGCTGTGAAGGAAAAGCTGCTGAATGGGCTGATGGCTGAAAGAAGTAAAGCAACTGCACTTGGACTTGCTAATGGGCTTTGTGTCTAAATTTGAGCCATCTCTTTCTCTAGGAAGTTATTTGTGTTGGGAATCAGGCCATAGCAGGGCTGGAGCAGGAAGGAAGAGGCGGATAGTTAGTGATCTCAAAAGGGTGTGCTCTGGGAGCAGAATGACAGCTGTGGAAGAAGTAGGTTGACTGCAAGGGCATTGAACTCAGCAAGAAAGCTTCAGCTTTTTGCACTGCTGAAAATCTGGTGTCGTGCTGGAACATTTCATAATGTGTTACAGGCCTTTCCCACCATGTTAATGTGTCTGCTTTGCCAAAAGGGGTCTTGCAGCAGCAAAGAAGTGCAAACTTTTTGTCCCAGCGATGCAGATTGTCTGTATTGGAGTCAATAAAGAAACCAGAATTTGCTACTTCCTTCCTGTGACCTTTAAATCATGTGTTTCCCTGCATTGAGAGGTGCCTGTGACCCATTTGTGCCTTAGCTTGGCAAATGGATGGAAAAGCAATCTCATTTTCCTAGGCTGATTCATAGGTCGCTAATGACAGGTTAGAAGTTAATACTTGTTTTCAGCAGTTATTGTGCAGTTGGGTTTTGACAGGGACCTGGCAGCAAACATGAGTGAGAAGAGCTTCAGGCTAAGGCTGGGAGTGTGGCAGCGATTCCTTTTTGTTTGCCTGTTAGAAAGCAGTCCCCCCCAGTTGTTGTAGACCTTTTCTAAGGCAAATAAATCAGAGGTGATTGTTCTTTGCTTGTGTTTTATTCTGTTCCAGTGCATTTAACAACACTTTATATAGCATCAATTCTGTTGCCGCTCCGTCATTACAATGATTATTACTATAGGACATAAAGTATCAAACTCAGATCACAGGCATATTGTGTAAGAACCGTATAAATGTGCAGTAAGGAGAGAGTCTCTGTCACAAAGTGTTAGTGGTGTCTAGAGAGAGGAGGCAGAGAAGAACGAGGTGTGACTCAGCAATGTGCCCCCATTGCACAAAAGCTCAGTGGCAGAGTCTGATGCAGAGCAGTTCTTCAAATGGGTAGGGAAACATTTCTTGTGTACAAGGTTGCAGGATCAGGAAAGATGAGCTCTTACCTCCCTTCTAGAGGTTAGCACCTTTAAAATAAACTGGCCTTGCATGTGACAGAGAAAAAAGTTCAAGCTTCTAGATAGTCAGGGGTCTCTCTGTCCCTGATGGGGTCAGAAATTTGTGTAGTGTTTAAGAAGCATGTTCAGAGTCAGTGTGAAAGTCCTCCTTGTTTTAAATCTCACTGAACTTTAAGGATTCGCATTGTTACCTACAAGCCTTTTCTCCCAGCAGATGAGGGGCAGGTGGCAGAGTTATTGTCTTTAGAAGGGAGATTCTCTTCTGTTTGCAAGTACAGAAAACAAGTAGGAAAAAAATCAGTTTCCTTTTCAGAGGTGGGTGAGATAGGTCTGTCTCCACCTCAGGTTCAAAATCTTTCCTCACTGCCACTTGAGACTCTTCCAGCTCCAAGGAAGGAAGGGTTGTTTCTGTAGATTGTTTCCAGGAGACCTGGAAGGGTTGTTTCTGTATTCCTCAGCTGAGGAAGTTGGAGAGCCCAGAGATTGTCAGAGTCTTGTGGTGGATTGGCATCCTATGACTGGAGAGAGTGCTGAGAGTAGCCTTTACCACTGCCTTTGAGCTCAGATGCAGGTAGGTGTGAATTTAAAGCAGATTGATGTTGTTTCACTGACACTGCTCTCTCCTGTAACTTTACAGCTCCTGTATGACAACCCAAAAGCCCGTCAGGAAGTAGAGTATCATTGGCGAGCATCAGGGTGTCCCCACATTGTCCATGTCCTGGATGTTTATGAGAACATACATCATGGGAAGAGATGCCTCCTCATTGTCATGGAATGGTATGGACCAGCAGCAGCCCCCCACCAGGCATTGCTCTTTGAGGGGGTGGAGGGAGTGGGACAACATGTTGGCTTAGCTGGGACTTCGATGAGCTTTCTTAGCAGCACCACTTTGCTTTGCACAGCAAACCTTCTGTAGGCCTGGTAGGTAACTGTGTAGCTGCTCCAGCCATCTTGTATGGTGGGAAAATGAGCAACCTTAACCAGAAAATAAATTTTCCTTGTACTCCATGACAGTTGTCCTTAATAAAGCATTGACTAATTAATAAAGTCCTGAAAGACCTGTAACGACAAGTAAGATGTGCTTTGGGATTGGCATCCAACTTCAGATGTAAATCCAATGATCTGACATGATCCTTTTTGCTACTATTTTGTCTCTAACTTTTCCTATTCCATCAAGCTTGTTGTTACCTACAAGCCTTTTCTCCCAGCAGATGAGGGGCAGGTGGCAGAGTTATTGTCGTTAGAAGGGAGATTCTCTTCTGTTTGCAAGTACAGAAAACAAGTAACGACAAGTAAGAAGTGCTTTGGGATTGGCTTCCAACTTCAGATGTAAATCCAATGATCTGACATGATCCTTTTTGCTACTATTTTGTCTCTAACTTTTCCTATTCCATCCTTGATCTGTAATACCATAGTTGTTGTCTTCTTCACTGGGGACAAATGGATAATCCTTTTCAGTAGCTTTGCTTCCTTCTTTCTTTTTTCTTCATCTCCAGCCCTTACATAAAACACAATTCCTGTCAGCCTCCCAGTGCCAGCATGTCTGACTTCCCAGCTGTGTGTCCCTTGTGACAGGGCACATTAAACTGAAAGCATCAAAACTCCCTGGTCCTGTTTTGTTTTCTATTTATTTCATATCAGAACAGCTTTGCGCGTTGATTCAAATGAGTGGGATGTTTAGGAAGCATTGGAATAAGAGGGCAACCTATAATCTCTTTTAATCCATTCCTGTCATGGTTCTGTGTGATTATATGGATGCAAAGTCAGGTGTTGATTTGACCTTTTCTGCTCATATGCAGTGGGGATTTGTGTGTTCTTTGTTTCAGCATGGAGGGAGGAGAGCTGTTTAGCAGGATCCAGGAGAGAGGAGATCAAGCTTTCACTGAGAGAGGTGAAAAACTGTGTTTAATTTTAAAGTTTGTGAAAGATGGCTACTTCCTTTCTCCCTCCTCTTGCTTAATTTCCTCACAGGAATTTTTCTTCCCATTTGATTTTAGTTCGTAGTTTAAAATTTTATTTTTGTTTCTATTTTCTGTTAAACAGTTGTTTTTAAAAGTTCCTGAAAATCAGGAACTACCAGAATTGGCCAGGTTTAGGGACAATGTGGGATGTTTAGAGGAAAATTCTTCATACAAATACGTTCTGAGCCACCACAGCCTTTGTTACTTTACTGCCTGGTCTCCTGCCAGACCAGCTCTAACATGATCAATGCAGCCCCTACTGTGATTTCTTTTCTGGCTGTCCCTCAAATGGCATCACAGTGCCCAGCTATACTGTTAGGTGATGAATATAATGAGCAAATCACATCTGATGAAACATCTCTTATTCAAAGGTTTAGAGTACTGCTTGAAAGGTAGCGTTATTAGCCACAGTGTAAACAAGCCTGCTCATCTATAGCAGGGACTCTGTGCAAGTTTAAAGACCTGCTAGGAGTCAAGGACAGAGCTTGGGATGGAATAGCCTTGCCATTTTTATTGTGTTTGCTGTTTAGTGCTTGCAGAGTGCCCCGGGCCTGCTCGGCGCTGGTTCTCCCTGCCCGCTCACAACCGGCGAGAGCTTCTTTCTGCTCAGGAGTAAAAACGTTAGTGCTTGTAGCAAGCATAGTGACAAAATTATTAGAAGAATTAAAATTTACACCTGAGCTTGTAAATGACTCTGACTGTTTCGCAGATCTGTTTTAGAGGCCAGGCTTTTTTTAATCCTGTGTTTTCTGGCCTGCAATGAATCCTTTAAGTGGTATGAGAGACTTGTGTAGAGAAAATGAGCATTTTCAGGAATGTTTGTTCATCTCTAAAATACAAGATTCCAGGGGTGAAACTGGCTCTGTGATCATTAGTGACTTGCCTGAGATTGTGTCATTTCAATCTCAAGCCACGTGAATAAGGACTCCAGGTTACAGTACAAGAATTTCTGCAAGATGGAGGAGCAGGTTGAAGTTGCTAATTGTTTCCCTGTCAGTGGAGATGTAATATAATGCTCACTCAGCACAGTGGGAGACTCACTCACCCCTCCTCTCAAGCCCCCATGTAACTGAAATCTTCCAGACTTCAAGAGTACTGCTGTTGCAAGGCAGCTCACCAACCACTAGAATTTCCCACTGGGGTTATGTTAAATTTTAGAAACATATTATTTCATAGGTGGCAGTTTGGGCTTTGCAGAATAGAGCTGTTGATTTTATTTCTCCTGAGGAAAAACTTCTAATCACAGTGAGGAATGAAAATGTGACCTATCCTAAAATTACTATATTGTTATGTTGCTGTATTTTTAGAAAATCTGTTAGATCCTCCTATTGCCCCTGAACTAGAAGCTGAAAGTTAAATTTTTGTCTCAAACAACCAAGGATACATCCTGGACAAAAAAAAAGGATATGTCCTGGTTGGGCCTTCTTTCTCCACAGTCTTGCTGCTTGTGTACGTGCTCTGCTCCTGCTTTTCTGGTGAGCAAATTAAAATGCAGGTTTAGGGGCTTGTCAGAACCAGAAGTCTCAGCGGTTGGGTTGCAGCGCTTGCTCGGGAGGAGGGCTGAGCAGCCGGGGAGCTGGGGGGCACGGTTCCCTGCAAAACCAAAACACAGCTGCTAGGGCTAATTTTAGGTTTTCTAGTCTTGATGTTGCCCCTGTATTCCAGCAAGCTTTTAGGAAGTTGTAAGCATTCCTAAGCTTGTCCCCACGTTACAGTGGGAATGTTAATGTGACCTTTCTCTAAAATTGTCTTTGTAGAGGCCTCTGAAATAATGAGAGACATCGGAACAGCCATCCAGTATCTGCATTCGATGAACATTGCCCATAGAGATGTCAAGGTGAGGCCTGAAGGTGTGTGGGCAGGGAGAAAAGCTTGTAAGGCAGACAAATAAATGAGCACTGGTGGCTTAAATAGAGCTAGGAGTACAGTCAGATGGTCAAAACTTTCCTATTCCTCTGTCAATTCAAATGGCTTAATAAGTCTTAAATCCTGTTTTCTTCCAAGCTCTTCCTTCTTTTGTATATCCCTAAACACTAGCATGGGAGATGACATAGCTTCCTTAAGACCGAGGAACTGGAAAACAAGTTCAAGGAATTGCAAATTCTGGAGATGTGCCATTGTCCCTGTTCTTGTGCAGAAGAGCTTGTACTTCCCTCTGTGCCACTTCTGGTTCTGGAGAGCTTTTATGCAGTGTGGAGCAGGAGTATAATTGACTCTACTTTCAAGAGACAAAGGGAGGAGAGTGGGAAGGGGCCTCTGTGTGTCTGAGTTGATTCTGATGGAGTTATATCAGTTGCTCATAGAGAGTTTGGCTGATGAGTTCTCTTGCCTTCCAGGTCAGCTACCTGCATGTGGTACAGAGGGCTGTCAGATTGACTGGTGTTGATCAGACAGAACAATCCTAGTTAGTGCAATGAACTAGAGGGAGGTTCAGGAAGCCAGACTTGACACCCTGATGAGAGGGCTGTGGCTTGCTCTTCTGAATACTATGTTAAGAAGGGTATTGATCCTTAGTCTGAGCAAAGCCACTGTGTGTTCTGAGAGAATTTTCTGTGTGTTATGGTGAGCATGTGAGACCCAGGTATTTTTGCTGATCCAGGCAAGTGGGAATGGTTTGGCCTTTCAGCCTCATTAGAGACATCTCTTCATTGTCCAGTTTATCCTTTCTCTTGGTGGTCTTTCAGCCTGAAAACTTGCTGTACACGTCTAAAGAGAAGGATACTGTACTCAAACTCACAGACTTTGGTTTTGCCAAAGAAACCACTGTACAAAATGCTCTGCAGACCCCCTGTTACACTCCTTATTATGTGGGTAAGTTACCCAAGATACATTTCTTTTGTGTTTCAGTCTCCCATCCCTTCCCTTATAGTGGATCTGTGGACTGTAGGAATGGATGGGAAATCTTCTACTGTGGGTGTAATGCAAAGAGGCAGCCTTCAGAATTTAGACTGGGATCCAACCCAAACCTACTCTGGTCCTGGTACAGTTCAGTGCTCTTGCTTTCTTCCTTGGCTGCAGAGGAAACAACCTTAACAGGGGACACAAATGAGGATCAAGGAGAGAGAATATGTTGCTTCTGATTACACTTGAAGTAATCCTGATGTTTCCTGTGAATGATGCAATAAAAGCCATAATCTGAATTCAGCTTCATGGTTATTTGGGTGTTCCCTGGCAAAAATTTCCTGTAGCAATAAATAAGAACAGGGAGAGTATTGCCTCAGCTTAAAGCTGTCAAGTGGAGGAATTAGTAAAAATACCAATGTGACTTAATGACAGCTGAATTTTTGCCTGTGTTTTGTTCAAAGACAGAGCACTGTGTAATGAATGCCACTGTAGACTGTCCTTTATACACTCATTTCAGAGTACATCCCTTTTGGTCTTTAGCAGTCATTCACCATATGGTGTGACTGAGGCAGTCCTTGGAATTTCTTTAGGGGAAAATGGGCTTATTTTTTTGGAAGAGTTAGTTCTCTTATGCAATGTAAGTTTTTGTAGGGTTTTTTTGTGTTGAAAGATACTGTTACTCATCATTAGCAGATAATTACGATAGCAATACTATTTTCTGATTCTTCTATATTTTTACAAGCTGGAATTAGTGATAAAATGTTAAGGAATTTATGCACGTGTGGTTTTATGCCTTTATATTTGTATATAAACAAGCTGACGTTACCCTTCTCAACACCTTTTTATAAACCAGCATGATTGCTCACATGTTTAGAGAATTTTCCTTACAAAATTAAGCTTCCTGGCAGTTCACCTCCCCCAGGGGTAAAAAAAAAAAAAAAGTAAAAATCCCCGCTGAATGTATCTTTCTATAATTTTGTTACTTAGTAAAAAACTATAATGTTTTGGGGGCTTTGGGAAAAATACAATGCTCTGTATTTGCTGGAGGTAAACACACTCCACCTAAGCATTGTTCAAAATTTTATCGCAGCTCAAATAGGTCCTTACTGTTCTGATTTCTGGAACATATGCTCCTGCCTCTTTCAGTGCAGTGTCTCCCTGTACACATTTAGCTATCACTCCTTCTGCTTTTCTTTAATCTTAGTACTCTCTTGAGCAGAGAGACACTAAGGTGAAGAGTCGGGCATTTTGCCAGCTCTCTTCCTCCTTCTTAAAGCTACATAAGATGGGTTTAGGAACTTTCAGTAGAAAATAGTACCCAGTTCCTGCGGTGAGTTGCATTTTTTTAATGCCTCTGATTGTTTGTTGTTGAAGCATGCTGCTACTTATAAGGTGAGGGAGATAAATGGAAATATCTGGTATTCTGCTAATTTCCCATGTTAATCTTTTTCAGCCCCAGAAGTCCTTGGTCCTGAGAAGTATGACAAATCATGCGATATGTGGTCATTGGGTGTCATCACCTATATTCTGTAAGTATTTGGAAAGAGGCTTGATGAACAGAAAAGGGATACTTCTCATTAAATCTGTGCTTACAAGTAATTTAGTCACTAGGATCATGCATCCTGCAGAACAATATAAGCTTGTATGGGACTTCTTAAGAGATGAAAGGACTTTCCTAGTAATGAGAGTTCTTTCGTCCACTCTTACAGCCTGTGTGGGTTCCCTCCATTCTACTCCAACACTGGTCAAGCCATTTCTCCAGGGATGAAAAGAAGAATTCGGATGGGGCAATATGGGTTTCCCAATCCAGAGTGGGCTGAAGTATCAGAGGAAGGTAACAATGCTCACTGCTGCTGATGGGGGGGGGTGTGTGCTGCTCCACAGGGGTGAGTGCTCACAAGAGACTATTTCTAAAAACCTGTTGTAGTTTTTCTTTCACTTTCTTTTAGAACTTAAATTAATTTTTGGTAAGGTGATACAGTGAACGACTGGGAACTGGGATACAAGCCAGCTACCTAAGTACTACAGATAGTAAATGACTAATGAAAACTTTCAGATTCCTAATGCTAGTGAATGCTGAGATTAAACCCTCTGGAAACAAAAGTCTTTAATCCTGAGAAAGGAGACTGCCAGGACAGCTGCAATGCAAGCAGAGTTGGGAGAAAGGCAAACTGTCTTAAGAACTCATTCAGTCTTTGCCCTGCTTGGTGATAGAGCCAGCAGGATGGCAACTCTTCACACTAGATTTTTGTGATGTGGGAACTCGCCAGCCACTACTTAAATTGAGGCAACAATTTATTTTGTATAAGTCATTGACCAAAAGCTGCTGCTCTTCAGCTGTGACCTGGATGGGCTCAAACCAGCATCCTGAAAGTGGAAGGTTTTGATTCTCTGTTATCCTTGAGGGTCTTATAAGCTGGAAATGTCACCTGCACATCATATTAGAGAGAGAGGTCAACAACCTCTGGGCACTTTTTTTTTTTTTTTCTGGCAAGCCTTTTACATTGCTGTTGCTAGCATCTTGTCATTGTCTGGTGTTTAGCAATAATAAATTATCGTTGGATAATGCTGTGATTTGTGGCTTTTTAACCCCTCATATGATCTCATGGCTGCATGTGCAGCACAGACTACTGAAAACTAATGTGTTTTACTTATATTTTTCTGGCTGACTATTTTGTCTGCCTTGGATCTTGTTCATATTGCAGCAGCTTTCAAAATGCTAGGGCAATTTGGTGGGACAACATGTACCTGGAAAATTTGTAGGGTTTCTCCATGCTTGCCTGAGTGAAGGTAGATGCCCTTTGCCTTTGAACCTAAGATCAGTGAGTTTTTGTGGATTCTTTTAGGCTGATAAGGCACCTTCAGCAGACTGCTGCCTTTTGCCCTCCTTTGGTTCTGTTCTTGTCATGATTTTCTTTATCTAGTCATTCCATCATTGTGTCATCTGTGAAGGCTTCCTCTAAATTCCCCTCTGGCTTTCTGTAATCATCTTAACGGGCTCTGTTTGTGGTCCTCTCCTTTTATTTCTTTGTACATTTTAGACTCCAGGTAATCTCTACTGTAAAACACCTTTGCAGCCTCTCTTGACAAATCAAAGTTTTAACTTGCACCTCTGTCAGCTTCTTACAAGCATTTAGTCATGTTGCTTTCAATGTTTCTAAAAGAGAATTCCTACTCAGAAGTTTTTCTAGGCTCCCCCAAGGAAGTTACGTGTAAGTCTTTCTAAATAATGTTCCTTGGGTGCACTGTTGCTGCTCTGTCCACCTGCATTAATGAAACTCTTGTCTAGACTCATCATCTTATATCTCAGTTACTTACTACTCTTGCTTTGGCGGATTCTATGTTCACAGAAGGCTGCTGCAAAGCCTGTTTGTGCAGTCCATTTCTTTGGCTTTGTTGTCTTTTTAGTGGCCTGTCAATTTTGAAGGAGAAGTTTATCCTTTTTTTCCCCCCCATAGTCTGTGCTAGTTTTTGTCTTCCATCATTTCTCAAAACATCAGTTTATACATTCATTCAGCCCATAATGCCAAGCTTGTCACCCTCTTTCAGACTGGAAGCTTTCTGTTCCTTTTTGTCTCTTTTTCTCAAGGCCTTGCTCTCAAAACAGTTGGTTTGGTGGTGTAGGTAGCATAGCTGGAATCCCCAAACCTTCATCTTTCCTTCTTACCTCTTGTTTTGGATGTTTTCCTGTTCTGCCTCTTTAAACTTAGTAACCTACCCCACTGTACATGGCTTCTTAACATGGTAACAGCAATAGGTAGGTGTTTGGAGTTATGCAAAATTGTCTTTCTTCACTCAGCAGGTCTTTGTGTTCTCAAGGTTATTTGAGAACACAGTAGGACTACAGCATGCCATGTTGGTCTTGTTTTTCAGCCAAGCAACTGATTCGCCATTTACTGAAGACTGACCCGACAGAGAGGATGACAGTTTCTCAGTTTATGAATCACCCTTGGATAAATGTGAGTTTTATACCTCTCTTTATGGGGTGGATTGTTACATGCAGAACTTACACCTAGCTCCACATAGCACAGCAAGAGAAGGATGGTGATTACTATAAAAAAAACTTAATTAACCTATTGTGCCCTCCACAGAGGGTCATCTGCCTGTAGAACCACAATTCTTCTTGGTGTTACCAGAGAACACACAAAGAGAAACACCCACAATAGTGTCCTTGGAAGCAAAAGCCAAATGTATCTATATCTTCTGTGAGCAGGCAGTCTCTGTTGACTCTGCAGCATATGCATGTGTTACTCTCTTTAAAAATATAAAAATAGACTGTGTGTACTTACTTCATCAGTGCAGGATTTAAAGAAAGCTATTATTAGTGGTCTTGGGCACCATTGTGCATAGCTGTGTCAGTTTGAATACAGTCCTATGCTTAGTGGGAATTCTCATCCTTGGCAGAGTTGGGAAACACATGGGGGAAGAGCAAGGGTCTCAGCTTAGTGACCTCTACGGGCCTGCCAGATAGGGTCTTACACAGAGCTATTAATGGTCCCACTTCAGGTTTCATTCTATGACTTGGTTAAATTTACTTTTCCTTAAAACATTTTTTTTTTAAAAAAAAAAAAGACTCTAATAATATATTAATTATTTCAAACAAGACACAAACATCCCGGGAGGTAGTAGGCTGAGTGTCAGGCTATCATCTCTGCTCTGTAGATATCACGCAAAACTATAGATTATACCTCTCACATTTTTGCCTAAAAGGACACCAGTCTTGTTTTTGCTGCCCAAAGGATCATCAGTCAGGAGCAGCGTTGCTTGTACTGCAGAATGCCCTTTTCTCCCATTGTGCTTTGTGTCTATGTTGATCCTCAGAGGAAGGGGCAGAAACAGAGGCATGACTAACAGTCAGCATTTCTATAATGCCTGTTTGGGGATAAGAAAGCCCTTAGAATCACACAGAGATGTAGCTGTGTAACATCCTGATGAAGCAGATAAATGTCTTCACTGAGAGTTGTGAAAGGTAAGAAATGAAGGTTGCAAAGACTCTGTATAACTGGAACAAAATCTAGACAATATTTCTAAGTCTTTTTTAACCAAATATAAATGTAGTCACTGTTCAGAATAAATACCTGCAGCTTTAAGTGCTTGAAGACCCAAGAAGGAGGTGTTCAGAAGTCAGCAGGCGATGAATTTCACAGAATGAGTGCCTAATAGCTAAGGAAGCTACCACCTACGGCGACACATGTTACTTGAAATATGCACATAATGAATTAATGAGGAGGAGATTATAGACAAGGCCTATAGACTCTGATGCATCAAAGAGCTGTGCTAGAATCCCATTCCTGGAAGAATGCCCTAGGAGCTGCAGGTTGGCACTTTCCTCTGCTGAGCCTTTTGTTCCATGAGGCAGAGGGAGGGAGAAGGAAAGGCCAAAAAACAGTGAGTGTCTGTGTTCTTCCTTTTCCAAAATCCCCAAGTGGGAACGTGTGTGGGGAGATGCCTTGCCCAAGCATCAGACGAGGGTGCTTGTCTCTCCTCTTAAAAATTGTCGGTTTAGGTGGGACATGTAATCTTCTAGTTAGCTTGTAGATAAGTTTGGGTTTTTTAATAAGTAGCAGCTTATAGCAGGTAGGAGAGCACCTTCAACACCTGCTCAGGGACACCACAAAAGCCAGTCTGCTGGTTTTCCATTTCTCTCTTCCGAGCTGTATGTGATAAAACTCTACCCTGGCCAGCTAGTGTCCTTTTCCAGAGGATGCAGAAGTCATTTCTGCTTCCCTATCTGTAACTGCTGCAGGGTTGCTGCGAGCTTGGTGGAGTATAAGCACTGCTTCCAGTGTAATACTCATTTCACAGTGACATGTTGTCACGAACCGGTGCCGAAAGTGGCTGATTGTCAGGCTGCGACATGTACAGGAATCTCTGTAGGTTTCCTGATGTGCAGCTGTGTCTGGTGGAGCATGCCTCAGCAGTAAACAGCAAGTTTGGGTAGAAAGCATAAGACTATCCAAATAAAATTATAGTTTAGGTTATGGACTGGCAAGAAACACCCCGTGATTCTTGCTGAATTTAACTAGGGAACTGTGCTTTGTGCTTTAGAAATTGCACCTTATTCTAATTTAAAGTCCTTATTGGCCTTTCATGGCAAGTGAGCATAGATCTCGGTTTTATGTGGAAGAGCATCTCAGGCGATGCGCTGTCTTCTGAACGGTGTCTTACTCTGAATGATAGCATCATTTCCTCTTTTGGGCACACTTAACTGAGACAACCAGTTCATCAGATCATTAATGTGTATGTACAAGAAAATTTCTCCTATGACACATCATAGAAGATAAAGGTCACAATAGACACTTTAAAACATTGACTAATAAATTGTGAAATGACAATTAAAATTTAAAATGTACATAAAAATATATCTAACACAGGTTATTGGCTGCACTGGAATGGAGCAGAGTGAAAGAAACTTAGCACTGCTTTCTCTCCTTTTGTTCTTTAAAGATACAGTCGTGTGGGAACTATAGTCCTTTTCTATCTCACACATGAATTTGCCTGTGGAGCGATTGGAAGAGTGAATAATGAGGGCCACTGAAGGACATTAGAGCAGGTTTTATGCCCTTCATGCATATAGAAGAGCAAACAGTCACTTCCCAAATATGATTTTGCAGAACGCTTCTTTTGGTGTTTTTCCCTTTTCTCAGAGGTCGATGGCGGTGCCACCAACGCCTCTTCATACTGCACGGGTCCTGCAAGAGGATAAAGACCACTGGGATGAAGTTAAAGTGAGTCAATCATAGTTCAAATTTCTTGATGTCAAGTCTGGTAAGAGATTAGATGGGGTGGTTTCTCTGTAGATGCTTATTTCCTTCGAGATTACAGCTACTTTGAGTACCAATGTTAAACAAAGGTAGCCTAAACAGTTTTGATTAGGACAGTAATGCATATGATAACTGTTTAAAAAATAAGAATTCTATTTGAGCTTTATCTGACAGCCTTGCAGCTGTGCCAGATATCAACAAAGATGGTTTATGATCAAAGGTATTAATGATGCTACCTGCTGAGACACTTTATGTAACCATAGAGGAGACGGGACAGTGTTGAGGGAGTCTGAAGTTCATTATAGTGAAGTGAAGAATTCGATGAAAATGTAGGGGGACAGGGTGGGAGGGTTGAAGTACGTTCTGGTTTTCTACTCTGCTGATCTTGTAAAACAACATTAAATAACCTCAGCCTTGTCTCGTTATGACATTGGGGGGCGGAGAAAAAAAAATGTATGTCTTTCCCTTAATCTAACCAGGTGCCTCACCTACTGCTTGTGCTGATGACAGTTGAATGCTTCCTTCAAAGTGAAACTATAGGGCAGACTAAAAGTTGTTTGCAAGCCATAACTCTTTCCTGCTGGCCTTTGTCAGGTTGGCATGCTTTTACAATTAATTTTGAATTTTCTGTGCTTACAATGCTTGGCATTTTGAGAATTGCAACATTCCTGCAGTGTATTTTACTGATGACTGATTTTATTTAAATTACTGATGTATAGTTTCAACTGTTGAGCTATGTAATGGTAAAATTTCATAGGACCTAGGCAACATTTACCTCCTTAGTCAAAGGCATCAAACAGACATTTTCACTTAGCCTTCTTCATTTCCATGGTTTTGAGAACTAATTATGCTTGTGCTTTTTATGGGTCCCAGAGGTATTCCCTTGGGCCACCGACATTCCCATAATATTTAATCATTTTTCCTTTCCTGAACTAAATGCCTAGATATTCGTTTACTTAAGCAGATTTTTGTTCACAACCTTAATAAAAAGTTTAGAATTTGACTGCACTTAAGCAATCATTCAAACTAAGGAAGCATGTGAATTTGAAGCACGTACTTTTAAAGACCTTTTTGTGGACTCTGTATTCAGGTTGCTGCTAATCCAGACTGGTAACGGAGCAAGGAGAGCAGTGTGCTGAGTCTGGTGTAAGAAGCCCAAGCTCAGGAGCTGGTGAAGGCCCAGAGCCAGCCTGTAAGAAGTGCTGGGCGTAGGGGTATGGTGGAATATAGGCCAACAGAGTGTGGTCCTGCATGCTCACATATGAAACAGCATGTGAATAGTTCCTACTGAATGAGTCCATGAGGAGAATGAAGCCTTTAGTGCAGTGCAGCAGAAAGGGCTCAGCTGTTTCTGGCTGTAGTGTAACAGAGGGCTCCTTTTTGTACATTCATCTCCTGGCAGTGGTGTGGAGTGGCTGTGCGCTCTCTGCCTAAAGGTTTTCAGTAAACTGCTTCCTTGGTTTCAGGAGGAGATGACCAGCGCGTTGGCTACCATGAGAGTGGACTATGATCAGGTGAAAATCAAAGACTTGAAAACCTCCAACAACCGCCTCCTGAACAAACGCCGTAAGAAACAGAAGCAGGCAGGTGCCTCTTCTGCAGCCCCCGGGTGCAATAACCAATGAGAAGAGAAGTCAAGGACCTGCGGGTGGGGGGTAAAAGTTAAAAGGAGCAATTCAAAATCAGTATGATCAACTCAGTCCATGGAGAAGCTACCCTGTGAAGAGGGAGCAGCGTGGAAGATTACATTTTGATAACTTGAATCAGAGCTTTGCTTATAAAGGCTGATGTGTATGACATGATTCTGTTGAGTATTGCTAGGCAAAGTGCAGTAATACCAGAAATGTCACAGGTTTTTGTTTTGGCTTTAACTGTGTTGGTTGGGAGGAGAGGACAAGAGGCTGTCTGAGCATACTAATGCACTGAGTCTTTAACAGCCATCTGCAAGAGCAACTTCTGCTACGGTTTTAAACTTGGGAATAGGAAAAATGCCGAGTGTTCTGCTAGGAGTGTTTTAGTAGTTTAAACACGAGTACTAAGAAAGGAGAAAAATGTCACTGCTCTTAATACGAGTAGCACAGGTGCAGTTCTATTACAGATACATCTGGACAGCATTTGATGTTAGAACTGGTAATGGTCAATATTTCCAAACTCACCTCCTGTAGTTGCAGAGTATCACCTAAACAGTTATTCCTGTTACAGGAACAAACATCCATACACTTCCATTTTCATCAAGTCTTCATGTAGTCTCCTGTGAAGTTTTGAGTTTGTCATGGACTCTTTCTTGATAACATGTAAGTTTTCTAAACTGCAATCGTTATGTTGTGTCTGTGCCACTGTCAGATCTCTCTCTTGCAGTGTTTTTAATTTAAATGGTACTTCATGTGAGGATTTCATTAGTTATAAGTACCCTGCAGAGAAAATTGTTGTTCCTCCTGGATCCACAACCTCTAGGGCTTGCAGCTGGGCATGCAACTCACAGAATCACATAATGTTAGAGGTCGGAAGGGACCTCCAGAGATCATCGAGTCCAACCCCCCGAGTCCCAGTTGCATACAGAAGACTGCTCTAGAAGAGAGGCTTCTGAAATTCGGGAAGAAGTGGCAAATACATGTTCTCTGAATGGACCCTGGTGTCTGCCAGCATCCCTTCTGGTAATTATCTCCAGATCCTGTGCCTAAGATATGCTGATCATAGCAAATTTTGGGGTGCTGGGATTGGTTTGTTTCCTAAGGTCAGGCAGGGGGAGGTTACTACTTTATTTGCAGTGTTTTCTTTGCGTTTCTGGATCCAGAGATCTTCACCACCCAAGGGAGATGACCTAGAAGTATATCCATCCATTGTTGGTTTTTTTTTTTTCCTATGCTAATTCTGGTTTTATGGGATCCTAGCCTTGGCTTGCTAATGTGTTTTACTTTGTGATCAAAATATTTCGTCTAGCTGTATTTTAGGGTTTTCTGTAGCTGAGGTGAGGCAAATATTTGTGAAAGTATTATCAGAGTCTATGATGAAAATTACGTGCTTCCAGGATGCAGGCAAAAACTACTTTATGGTAGGCACAGAGAGTACTGGTGTGTTAATGGTCTCAGAAAAATGTTAAAAGATAAAAAGGAAAACAAGGCTCAGAGAGATTCTGAATTGTCAGATCTGACTGCTGCATAGATCTTGTTACCTCCAACAAAGATCACCTTGAGGCATTGGACCTTGTCTGGGGACCCCTGTTTCCATCTTCAGAGTGTCGAGTGAGACCTCCGTTCCTCTTTGTGAACTGGCCCTAGGGTTTTATAAACTGATTTTAATAAACTGTGTTACAGCGTTTCTGCCTCCTGTCATCCCTGGGTTTGTTGAGATGTTGCAGAGTTTGTGTTGCTTTGTGAGGTACATCTGTGTGAAGGTGATTGGGAAACGGGACAAGGAAAGTGTTCAATGATGTCCACGTTCAAAGGCTACCCAACTCTGAGCATTTCTTAAAGCTTACAAGGGTTTTGTTTTAAATACCAATCTCTGCAAAGATGTATTTTTTAATTGTTTCATGTTTATCTAGATATCTCTATGGTTATAGCCTGCTTTATATTTATTTCATCATCATTACTCCTACCAATTAATCAAATACTATTTAAACAAAGAGTTGTGATGTGTTCAGGGTGCAACAGCTGTGATTAGAGCCAGATCCACATTACTGTCTGTTTATACAAAGTTTTTGAGGGTTCTATATACATCACTCCTACTTTCCCACTTCTGTGCCCCATCAGGGTGATACGTGCTCCCACTCTCCCAGTTAACAGAGCAGCCTGTGTATAATGTGGTGATGTCCCGGCTGCCTTGGGTATGGCAGTAGTGAAACTTGCAACCTGCATTTTTCCTTCTGCCTTGCCCAAAGTTTGAGCCAGAGCTCCTGGTTTCCAGCTAGTGCCTTCTTGCTTGTCAGTTCATTCTGGAGCTTGAAGACACCTATCTGTACCTGAGTGGTTTTCCATGGTGCAAAGCCCATCTGCACCATGGAAAACCACTCAGGTACAGATAGAAGAAACCATCTGGTTTCTTCTTGCAGGGTTCCAGTCTTTACCACACTGCAGTTTGGAAGCTGGAGTGATGGACTGATGCACTTGGGCACAGCACCTTCAGAATTCAGTCCCTGTGTAGAGGACAACACCATCTCGTTTAATCTGGGATAACAGTTCTTGTGTTCTACCCTGTAGTGACAACATCCAGCAATACTGTAAAGCCTGGTGGGAACCTGAGGAAGAGTCTCAAACTGGCAGACGTGGAATTGTATGCAAGAATTGTGTAGCAGTGTTTATGCTTATTTTATGGAATCATAGAGTAGTGGGTTGGAAGGGCCTTCAAGGATCACTTATTCTAACCTTTCTTGGGAAAAGGATGATCTGGATAAGATGGCCCAGCACCCCATCCAGCTGAATCTTAGAAGTGTCCAGTGTTGGGGGCTCCATCAGTTCCCTGGGGAGATTATTCCAACCGCTCATTGTTCTCATTGTGAAAAGTTTTTCTCTTGTGTCCAGTCAGAATCCCCCAAGGAGTAGCTTGTACCCATTACCCCTCATGTTTCCCATGGGAATCCTGGTAAAAAGGGGAGTCTCCACTTTCTATGTAGCCACCTTTAAGTACTGGAACATGGTGATAAGGTCTCCCCTAAGCCTTCCTTTCTCAAAAATGAGCAAACCCATATCCTCTCAGCCTTTCCTCATATGGTAGCTTCTCTGTCATCTTTGATCATCTTTTTGGCCCTTCTCTGGACCCTGTCCACCTTTTTTTTTTTTCTTTTTTTTTTTTTTTTTTGTATATTTGGGACTAAAATTGAACACAGTATTCCAAGAGTAGCCTGAGCAGCACTGAGTAGAGTGGGATAATGACTTTTTTATCTCTACAGGTTGATGCAAACCAGCATCCCATTGGCTTTCTTTGCTGTGGTAGCACACTGTTCACTCCTAATGAGTTTGTTGTCCAGCAGCACTCCCAGGTCCCTTTCCACAAAGCTGCTTTCCTGTCAGATAGATCCCAGCCTGTGCTGCACTCCTGGATTATGTTTTTCCAGGTGCAAGACCTTACACTTGTCCTCCTTGAGCTTTGCCAGGTTCTTGGTAGCTCACTCTAAAAAAAAAGGCGGCAGCTCCTGGGGAGTTGGGAAGCAGCTGATATGTGATGCATGGACCCTCAAACTGCTGTCCTGCTTGTAGCACAGCTGCCTTCTGTAGCACAATGGGAGCAGGGTGGAGGAGCTCTGCTCTTGCTTCAGCTGTGTCCGAGTGGACTGGTGCACTGAGAGCCCCGGGCACGGGCTGCAGGAGATGGTTCCTTTCCCTGTCACAGGAAGGGCCTGCCTTCTAGCTGCATTCCCACACATCATAAAGAGCTCTGGTGTGCTGCTGGTTGTTTTTGAGTCTTGCCTCTTCCCCCAGCCATACAGTATAATAGTCTTTTTAGAACCTGCTGTTCAGGATCCAAATTTATAGCCTCTTTTTAGAAAGGATAGGCTATTATAGGACTGATTATGCATTTGCATATTCATCAGCCATATAGAGGAGGTAAAGAGCTGGGAAGAAAAAGGAGAAATGAATGGTCAATAGAGAAGGCTTCAAGGAGAACACAGATTAAAAGGTCTATTTATTTTTTAGAGCAGAAGCAAAAAAAGGACTTTGCACAATTGCCCACCCCCATTCCTTTTCATAGTGATTGCTTATGGGCCGGTGCCTCCCCTTGTGTTTCTCCTCACCATACTCCTCTCCTACACACACATTCTTGATTCCTCACTCACAAGCACACTTTCTCTGATTCACACACAAGCGTGTACACAAGCACAGATACAAGTACCTCCCTTGCTTTTTCCACTGCTTCTACTACATGCTTTCTTACCTCTTTGACCACACGTGCCATATGATGAAGCTTTTTTTGACATGGTACAATTAATAACTAGCATTAATTGTAAGCTCTTGGCCTACTTCTGTGTTTTTCTATTTGTCAAACCCCAGCGTTCAGTCCTGGGATTACTTTTCTCTCTTAACACTTCACTGCCTAGAGTCTAGAGGCCCAATTATGTAACTGCTTCTGACTTGTCTGACATGAGGGAAAATGAGAATGCCACATGCACAGTTTGATCTAATTTCCCATCCTCTTTTCAATTCAGACTTTATTTGGCCCATGTTTAGACAAAGGCTCCTTGGACAAAAGGAAGATTTAGTGAGGAGGAGAGAACTGAAGCTTTTAATTACTTGCACGTAATCATAAGTACACGCACTGTTTAAACCTGCATTAAAGGTAGGGGAGAAGTGTTAATCTGTGTCCAGCTGCTTTGATATCTTTGCGTGCCTAGCGTGAGGATGGAGCCAGTCACGGGAGCCAGCTCAAGCTCCCATTTTTTAATGGACATATCCCAGCTCGTTCACCAGTGCCCTTTCACGCTCACTAACAAAACACAGCAACAAAGGGTGTGAAGACAAGGGGAATGAATTCACATGTGGGAGAACTCCTTTCTTCTAGAAGTATGTGTTTTGGAGAGTTTTTTTGTGGAAATACGAGAATTCTCTTTTTCCCTGTACTTGAGTATTTCCCCTATTCACGTGGCTGCTCCCAGTAGTGGAGCTGAGAATGAACATAGTTAATTCTCTTTTTAGAGAGCCTGAACAGGATGAAGACAAGGAAGTGAACTTGGAAGATGGAGACCACATACTTGAAACCTCAAAGGAAAAAAAAAGTGTTAAAAATTCTTGCAAGCTAACAAACAAGTCTACTTCAGGTACATATTTAAACGGATTCCGTATCTGGAAAATAGAGGTTAGAGTAATACTAAGAAATAACATTTGTTGGAGAAATGTTTCCCTGAAATCTTTGCACTGGCTAAGGAAATGCTTTTTGAGTATTAAGTACATCTTTAAAATAGAGTTGTTTTTTCAGTCTGTGTGGTTAGAAGAGTTTAATATAGGGCAAAGGGAGTAGAAATGGGGAATGATACATCATATTGAAGAGTAAGGTAAGAAAAGTCTGCTGTTGTGTGCGACCAACTTATGTTTTTTTTCCTGCAAATGCCACCTCTGTACAGACACAGCGGGATAGATTCAACTTTTTATTAGTCTTTTTTACCACTGGAGAAGGAGGATGTTCCTGCACTCGAGGGAAATGTGGAAGATAACCCTGTGACTGTAGATGAACATCTATATTGGTAAATCTGTAAATGATGCCCAGCACTAAATTTATTTCCAAGTTCCCCGCCTGATAAATCTGCCAGGTGCCAAGATCTCATAGATCCACTCTAACTGCATATAGGCACAAGAGGCATCATTGTCAGTAGGTTTCCTCATACTACTTGAGACTGCACAGAGAAGCAATTGCTGAAATGTACTGCAGTGTTTTTAGCTTTCAGGAGCCAAAAGAGAGAAGATGCAGCTTTGAAGTAGCTGGAGGTGACATGAAGGGCCAGGCTAACTTTTGTCTGAGGAGGTGTGGTACTTGAAGATAATATACAGGTGTCTCGACCTTGCTTCAGTTCAGCTTCCAGATCTGACAATAAACATGTTTTAGCTGGGGCTGCAGGCCAAAATTACTAGTAAAGTCTCTGCTGCTTTGACAGCTGGATTTTTTCCACCGTTAGCCCCTGAAATGTACTTACTTGGTCCATGGTTGCAAACAATTTAGCATTCTTGGTCCTAAGGCTGCAATGAAGCTGAACAGAGTTGTATTGTTTTCTTCCAATGTTAAGCTTCTAAATTTATTGCTGGTGAATTTTACTGCATTCAAGTTAATTACTGGCATTGCTAGTGTAACAACAGTATCTTACGGCACTGTCTTTATTTGTTATCAGTTAGTATAATTGCTTCTTTTTGGAAGTGTGTCCTTTTATCCTTTTAGTCTAAGGAGTTTTATTCCAGTTTTTAAATTAAATGGTTATTTTGCCTAATATTTTCTCCCTAAACTTCCAGGCTAATCCATTTGGGAAACATGGAAGATGTTCTCAAGATATTTTTTTTATTGCCTAGCTACTGAAACACCTGCTAACGCTGCGCTCTTAAAAAAAAAAAAAAAAAAAAAGGAAAATTATTTAAATGTGAAAAAGAGTGGGTTGATCTGGAAAAGAAACTTCTCAAAAGACTAAAATTAGAGTGGAATGTGTTAGAAGAGAAATACTAGTGGGGGAGGAAGACTAAGCTTTTTTTAAAATAAAAATGCTACTGCCTGAGTAATGATCAAGGAGATTCTGATCAGGATATTAGTTGCTGCTCCAACCCAGGGAAGTTCCTAAATTCAGATATGATTTTGTTTCCCTAAAGATAGATATACAATACAGACTCTTTTTTTTTTTTTTTTTCCTGAGGTAATCTAAATCAAGGCCAGCTTGATGTTTATGAGACTTTTGAGTAAATGCTGTTACTATACCAAATAAGTGGTCAGTTTTTTTAAAGCAGCTATTAACTGAACAAATACGCTTTGCAGATTTAAGTTCTGCCCTCCCAAAGTTACCTGAGGGTAACTCCCTTTCCATTTGCAGAAACATTGTCAAAGCAAGGGTTACTTTCTCTTTTGCTTTCAGACATTTCTACATTTCTATCTTGCACTTTATCACTGTGTATTTGACTTTTGTCTTGACTAAAAATCTAATTAGTTTTCTTAAGGCTAATATTCCATGATGTGATGTTTTTTCTTTTTTGGCTCAATTACAGTTATACCACCTCTTCTTTTATTTCTGAACTTCTTGTGTTGTAATGTATTGGAAGATTTCCAAGGAATCCCACTCCCTGTCAGGAAGCAAGAAACTACATTGTATGTAAAATGGTAAGGAGGAAAGTTCCAAGCAGTAGGTAATAGTAGGAAAAATATCTCACTGCAGGTAAAAGACCTCCACAAAGAAACAAACCCAACTACAATTTAGTGCTTTTTCTTCTTGTTTGAGAACGGGCTGTGGGTATACCCTCCAGTATTTATGGGTGCCACCCAAAGGGATGCTGGTCTTCCTGCAGAGTCATAGAAGGTCCACTGTCTGATGGTGTGACAAGCAGCTCTGCCGTGCTTGCCTCACGGAGACTTCTCCCAGAGGCTGATGTGCTTCCTCCATCATCATTTCTCATCCCCAAGGTGCTGTAGTAAATGGAGGGGTGTCAGTAGAGCCATTAGCCCTTTCAGCTCCTCTGCACGGTGTTTTAACCTTTGCTTTTTCTCAGCTTTATGCAGAATAAACATGTTTAAATTTCTTGGGAAATTCTGGCACTTTAAGATCCTATTTCCCATGGTATTTACACTTTTATTCAATCAGCTCTGTAAAGCACCATGCTAATGTCCTGGGTCACAGAACGGTTATTCCAGTATCTCCTAGTATAGGTTGGACATTATCTCACTGAGAAGTAGCCACTTGGAGCAGAAATACTTTCATTCCCTCCTCCTGGCATTTAAATCTTTGTGTGAAATACTTCATTTAACAACAAAGAATAAAACAGTGTGGTCCAGTTATCTTCCTTTTAAATCCTTTGACTTTCTTCTCCTTAGTTTTGTCAGTTTGATGTATTTTACACTGCTTGGAAGTCATATGTACTTTCTGTAGAGAGACTCGACTGCAGTGTTTCAATTTCTTCCCTAAACATAAAAGAAAAAATAGAAGCTTTTTGCTATAGAATATTTTAAATCTGAGGAGTAGGAAGGAATTGAATTTCCTGATTTGAAGTGACTCAGCTAGGTCTGCTTCCTTGTTTCGTAATAGATTCTCTGCATCCAGCTCAGACCTTGGCTGCCACTTGGTAGAGCTATCAAATGTTTTCTCGATTAATTTGTCATTCCTGCACAAAGTCAGTTTTTAAGCTGTTCCTCAAGGATCCTGGAACAACTATCTAGTAAGCAACCATTAGCTCCAAAAGTACATGCTTCTGTGTCATAAGACATCTGGTGCTATCTCTTGAAGCTTCCATCATCTCAAGTTACAATTACATCTCTGGCTAACAGGAATTTGGTAATACCAAGTGACAACTTATCTTGTTAATATTGTTTGCTTTCATATTCTATTTAGTATCATTTGCGTGTGTGCACCCATGCCTCAAACCTTCTTCTCACAACCACAGTCTAATATAAAGAGTTACGATATTTTATTTATGTGGAACTTAAATGGTGATGGTGTTCTGTACTAAGCAAAATGACTTTAAAGTATCTCTTTTAAGCCTGAAATTTTTCTTTGTAGGATTCCTCAGATTATATATTTCCCTTTAGAGCAGATTTTGTTCCCAGTTTCAGAAAATTATTTCCAGTGAAAATCTGAAAAGGAAGCCAATATTTGTTAAAAAAGAAAGCTGGTATTTGTGCACCATGTATGATTGCATATGTTGAAGTAATAATGTGGAAGAATCTAATTAATGCTGTGTAGGCAACTGAGAAACTTGAGCTTGCTTGATTAGAATTAACTGCTACATACATGAAAGGAGAAACTTGATTCAGATTTCTGTTAATCAGAAATACCATTCTGCCAATTTTTTTTATTTAAAAAAAAAAAAAAAGCTTCTCTTCTGTTTGTATGATGATACCCATGTCAGGAGACTTTGTATGCTTACATCTTTGAAGTTTTATATATATATATTATATATAGTAAAGTTAAGTAGACATGATAGTATTTCAAGTGTTGTGGCCCAAATGCTTTCAAATTTAGAAGTACAAATCAAATACATATTTACATACTCTGGCGCAAAGCCTCAAAAAGTTCGTTCTGAGCTTTTGTTGTCATGTTCACTTTTTTTTTCCCCCACAGCATCATTACAGTAAGGGTCTCACTGCCAATAAATGTTGTGTGGTTTCATGACTCCGTCATCTCTTTCTCATCTGCCACCGGACATTGCTTCGTCCAAAGAAGAGGAGAGCAGCAGTGAGGAAGAGCTCTGGCTGAAATTGCCTGTGCTGCTCTACACATGCAGATGAAGCATGGCAGGTCAGCTAAAGGGACAAAGTTAGTTGTCTGTCTGTCTGTATTGCTCAGTATCTGTACCTCAGCTCTGTAGGAAACTTTTGTTTTCTGGGAAGCTGCCTGGCAGCCAGGGTTACTGGCAGCCCTCCCCACTTCTGGTCCACTGCATTACATGGCAGATGAGGGGGAACAGACTCTCTGTGATAGAGTGGTGGGCAGCACTTGGCTGACCACTTCTGAGTCAAACTCATTTTTCTGTTTTTCTGGAAGCAATCAGTGTATAAGAAAAAATCCCATGTTTTGTTGAAATAGTCCTGCAGAGAGTTAGGAAAAGGCTGTTTTATTTGCGGAACACTAGCTTTGTGTTGATTTGTGTGTCACAAGCTGTGGTAAAATATTAAAACTTGATCTGAAACGCTGACAGCAACAAAGATGTCACCAAGGTTGTTGTCAGGGCTCAGACCTGTTTAGAGGCTGACCATCTTTGTAGTCAAGAAGTCCGGGTGACACAAGTCAGTGTGTTGTGGCAAAGTCATAGACCAGACATGTCTGATCTTTCTGTCCAGCCCAGATAGCGTGGATAACACTTTCTCCTTTAGAAGGACACAGGGAGGTAGACAGCAATTTCTGCAAACATTTGAATGTATTTTAGGCAGGCACCTCTGTGCAAAACCTCAAATTCAACCGCTTGTCATAAAAGTGGAAATAGAGTGCTCACATGATGGAGACGTTTATGAGCTGCTGTCCTGTTATACAATGGGAGCAGGGAAAGAAATCATCAGGGAATTGCTAAATGTTGAATTTCATTTTCTGTTGGGCTGTGTGTTTAGCTCAGGGGTTGAACATCAGCCCTCCTTGATATAGAAATTAATAGATTCTCTTTGAAAGCGGATCAGAGAAGAGTGTGTTCAACTATTCACCGAAGTGCAGAAATACAAATGTTAGGCTAAATGCCAAAATCTGAACATATGTAGCAACAAAGGGGGGAAAGAGGATATAAAGTGCACAGGCAGACTTAGCATCGTGCCTTATTTTTTAAACCATTCGTATTAATCTGAATGTTATTTAGAATGCTACCTATAGGCATTAAGTACTTCTTTTATGAGGAAGCTGTGCAATATTTCTATCTGTGAAAGTTGAAAGGGACTTACTAAACACACCTTACGGTGTTTGAAATAATAGTCCTAAGGTTTAACTCTGTGTATGCTTTTAAGGGAGGCAAGACCAGGTTGATTGTGACTCCAAAAGGAGTGGGGATGAAGTATGAGCTGCATTGAGCATCAGTTCATGTCTCTGCAGCTGCAGGACTGCAAGGGAGAGGAACAGCCAGCCTACAGCACCGTGGCAGAAGTTAGACCTTGAGTTCCTGTAATTCCTGCATTGGAGGGCAAAACTGAGGCTACAGTAATTTCTTTCTCATTTAGTCCTTCATCTTCTATCTTTATTCGTGTCACTAGAGATAGGATCGCTCTGACAGCTCTAAAGGGGGGAGTAGGACATTTCAGACAGTTGCCTGCCATATTCATGATAAATGAAGAGCCCTGACCATCTGCAGAACCCGAAGCATGTGTTGAGTTCCCGCACAGAGTGTACAAGAGATCTGACCTTGGGCTGCTGGAGACAGGGACATGTGTGTGGCATCACAGATATTTTGTGTTTCTCACACCTTTAAAAAATATTTTTTTAATAGGAAAGGTATGGTCATGTAAAATACTCCTGTGCTCTTCTTTTTGACTTGCCTGTATGTTACTTTCCACTATTTTCCTGGACTTTCCATACTTAGACTCTCATTGGGAGTGAATACTCAGAGATCATCCTCTGATCCCATACTGTAATCCGGGCAGACCCAGGCAGCAGCTATTGACAAAGAGGAGATAATGCCCCTTTGAATGTCCCCAATTAGGATAATTCTGTTTTCTAGCTGTTCATTCATTAGCAGAGAAGTAAATGGCGCAGACAGAAGGTTGTGAAGCGGGGTGTTTATTCACTTGTTTTCTAGCCTTCTCTCCAGATTAATGAAATGACTCATAGACAGTAATAACATGCTTGGAGAGGAAAAAAAAAAATAAAATAACTGGAGGTGGGACATGGGAGGCCAAATTTTTCTGTCAGGACACCCACATCTCACCATACCTACATACATAAATGTTAAAAAAAAATTATGTAAATTTGTTAAATGTAAAGAATGGATCTGTTTTAAAGGTAGCCCAACCCCCCAGGGCAAAATAATCAAATGGGCATCTAATAAATGCAGATTGGTTTAGAGATGTGTGCACGAAAAGGATTGCTGGTAAAAATGTAAGACTATGCAATTGCTTGTAAATGTTTCTGTGCAAAAGTATTTGTATTTTCCTACCTTCACTGCCTCTCTGACAAAGAGGACAAATGATGTGCCTCCCATAGCTCTGTGCTACCTGTTATATCTCTGCCTCTCTGTGCTGCCAAACATACTTTCTGTGTTTTTCTAAAATGCCCATCCCATAATCATGCTGAAACCCTTACAACTGTTATGAAACGGTGAAAGTAGAACAGTAGACTACTCAGATTTCAAAGATACTCAAGGACTTCATGTCTGTTGAGAATGTGGAACTGAAAGACTTGGAAAGGTTACATGAATTTTTGGAAGTGGCTGATAACCCCAAAGACCATCAGAAATGGAAATTCATTCACTGCTTTTGTGAAGAGAAGCAGCTGGTATTGCTTGCTTTTCTGAGATGGAAGGGAAGTGCTCTCTGACTGCATATTTACTTTTCAATTCCTACACAGAGCTGCTAGGGAGTCTGTTGCCCCATCAAGGCTTTCCAGGTCCTATCTGCAGTTTTTCTCTTCTTGGACCAGTGCTGAAGTGTTTTCCTCACTGCATTGTTTTGTTGTTCCCTGCGGGCTAGAGGATTGGGAAGAGTCAAGCATATACAGAAGGTTTGCAGAGCAGATCAAAAAGGTTGGCTTTCTTAGATAACTGAAAGGAAAAAATTGGAGGAGTAATCTGGAATGAAGAAAAAGGAAACAGGAAGGAAGGAAACTCGAGGGATCCAAACACCATGATCACACAGATTTGCAAATGGCATCATCTTTGATGGTAACACACTTGAGCTGAACCTCTGTGGTTAGGCTGCCAAGATGACAAGAATGCCCACTTCTTTTCTTGCAGCTGGTCCTTCTGACCAAACTGACTAGGAAATGCCAACTGTAATGATGTAACAACAGCAGAGCTGAAGAAATAAGTTGTTGAGAAAGGAATAAGGTTCTTAGTGATAACTGTCTGGAATACTATCTGAGTCTACCCAGAGCATTAGAGTAAGTGGAGATGTGTGGACTGGGCTCTCTTGGGACAGTGGGGTACAGGTAGGTGAATTCAGACTACTGATTCAGACCATTTCTCCTCTTTATTTGATTGAAGCTATGCCTTCAATATAAAGTTAAAGCTGACAGTAAATTACAAAAAGATACATTTTGAGCCAAGTGAATGTTGGTGTCTAGTAATTGCATTTTAATAGTATGATTTACTCTTGCCACAAAGATGATGACAGGCACCTAAGGTAGTGCTCTGGGTGTCTGCCTCCTTGCGCAGAATTTTTATTTGTAACTGTATTTGACTTACTAATTCATCAGAGTTTTCCAATAATCATAAGCTAGCTTTTTGCATGGGAAGTCAAAGACTGTGTTCTAGGTATATAGGAAAGAAAGTCAACAGACCTTTTCTCTTTTGGCTGCAGAGGAAGCAAGCTACCAGAGTTGTTGCAGCAATTCTCAGCTTTTTTTTTTCTTTTTTTCTGTTTTTTTTAAGGAGTGCTTTTCTTAACTTTTTCCCCCCCTTTATGTCAGATCACTGTACTCAAACTTTTTGTACTGCAGCTCTCTGAAAAGAGTTGAATTTTGTACCCCTCATTAGCTAGTAACCGTATACAATATGTTGAGAACAAACAAACCTTCTTCCAGGCTTTGCATTCCTTTCATGGAGGATGCTTACTTAATGTCTGCCACGTCTAATAATGAACTTAAAAATTATGTTGGTGAACTTTCTGAGATCAGGAAACTTTTTAATAAAGTTTAGTCCTGGATTTTTTTCAAAGAGCTGGCCTGTGCATGCAGTGCTAACAGATACACATCCCACTGAAGAGTTTTATCAGTTCCTTGTAATATTGAAAGTCACAGGACATTTTGCCTGTATTAGAACTAAAAAAAAAAAAACCTGTATATATATATATTTAAACAATGTGAATTTAGTACTTGTGAAAGAAGCAGACTTGACAGCTTCAGTGGGAAGTTCTTTGCTTAGCTATAAAACAGAGCTTTTGTAAATAGCTTCCTTCTGTCTGCGTCAGACCTACCTGAGATTTTCACACTACCCCATAAAACTCATTCCTGGTGTAAAATGTGTCTGAATTGCACTTCCAGCCTGGGCATCTGGAGTCGTGGCATCAGGGATACAGGACCTGTATCATGAGCTCTCTACAATGGCATTTAAAACTACCTTGTAGTGGGGTGACAGATGTAGGAGTAGTAGGTCTGGGTCACTTGGTTTTGCACTGCAGGGAACACACATACACTCTAATTACGTTTTTCCCTTATTCATAGGCAAACTTATACATGGAGTTTGCAGTCCAGTCCATTAAAAAAGTGGTGTTAATAGCTTTTAGATTAGCACCTTCATGTTCACTTTATTATAGGTGCCTAGATGTTTAGTATGTTGTTTAAAAATTTGTATGGCTAATTATTTATGGTCTCCCATAGCACATGCCCAAAAAAACCAAAACAAAATATAGCTTCCATGCAGATGCTGGTGAGTGATCTTTTTTCCTGCTTTCCCAAAAGGAAGTTCTAAATTCCTGTTCTGTCCCAGTTAGAAGGCAGAACTGTGTCCCACCTCCCTTATCCCTCAGTTTCCCAGATAGAGAGGTAAATAAGGAAGGCAGGGGTAATGAAAACCTTGCACCAAATTGAAAATTAACAAAATGAAATATATTATTTAACAGGGAACAGAAAGGAAGAAGGGAAGGGGTTTAACAGGGAAGGGGGGTTGTAGGAACAACAAGGCAAGGAAGATTAAACTTCCAAATATACAAAACCCAAATGCTATGCTGAGGCTCCCCGGTGCTGGATCTCGCTGGATTGAGGTGGATTGAAGCTGGATGCACAATCCTTGGACGTGGATGGAGGCAGGGAAGAGTCTGCAGATCAGGCCCAGGTCTCCAAGATGGCCACGGCCACGTGTAGCACAGGGAGCAGCAGAGCAGCGTGTGCCCAGGTAGAAGGTCAAAGGAGCAAGAGCAAGAGAGAGAGGCGTGCCTTCCTCGCCCCTTTTATAGACCTTGGCAGGAAGTCCCGAAGACAGGAAAAAGGGGAGTGGGAATAGGACAGGTGTATGCCCCTTTCATTCAGGCTTGTACCTGGTTTAGGGTTTCAGATCTCCACCCACCAGGGGCAGCAGGTTTCAAACCATTACAATTCCTTACTGATCCAGTCAGTTAACAGTGCAAATGTTTAAAGCAGGCAAGAATCATTAATTTCAGTCAACAGGAACCCACAGAAAAATCAGAATAAATTCATGAGAAAAATGACTCCCATAGAGAAATCTCTTGTCTATCTCTTTAAATACATGGTATTTACCCTAATCCAAGGTGAGTTTCTTTTCATCCTTTAGAGGTTTAAAACCTAAGAGTCATCTTTTATCTGCTTGCTAAGGATAAAAATGTGCCTAGAATACTTCAGGACTGCTGTGTCCCATAGGGTCCCTATTGTGCTTTGTGTAATGTACTCATAGCTCACCATGGGTGTTCTTACATGGTTTCAATTTTTTGAAGCCTTCTTATTTTTAGAATAAGCTTATTCTCTGCTGCAGGGTCCCAAAGTTTCATGGGTACGCAGATGGAAGAAATTTGCTACTATGAATCAATCTTAAAAGAAAGAGATTGCGAAAGTAGGACAAGGTACCATCTTCAGATGTTAGTAGGAATTAAAAAAAAAAAAAAAAAAAAAGGAATTAGTCCTAAACTGACTGGCTAGCTGATTGTTTGGATAAAGTATCATAGCTACCTTTGTTCATGGAATAGTATTTGTATGTAATGCATTTCCATGGTGTGCATCAGAAAAACACAGGCAGCATTCAGTTCTGTACATAGACCTTGGGAGCATGACCACCCAGCAAACATTTCAGGGATCACCTCTGGAAAGCTGAGCAGAATGGTTTCTGGCAGGGAGACATGCACCACTTCGGACTCGGCAAATCCTCTCGTGCTGAGTGGCTTGCGTAGCAGCAGGCTGTCACTCCCAGGAAGAGGGTGCTTATACCTGTTCCTCAGATGATGGATGAGAAACGTACTCCTAAGAGTTCGTGAAGGGAGCTGGGGAGATGATGACACTGACAGTAAGCGTTGAGGGGAAGCACCAGGCACACTGTCAGTAGTGGTGACTGTGATAAGAATTCATCGTTATTTGCAAGGACAAACTCCCATTTCAGTCACTTGCTTTTGATTCATACATAATGCATTGATGTTTTTAGAGTGCAGCTGTGTTAAAGCTCAAAGTTACTTTTTTTTTTTTTTGGTCGTAGGTTTCATTTGATTTGGGGGTAAAATTACTGATGGAAGTAATATTTTAAAGGTAGTCCTACTGCCACAGCTGAAAATCTACGAGTCTGTCGTGCCTCCATCATTCTATCTGATTAGAATGGCTTTTCTTCCCTGGCCTGCTAACAGGCTGGAGTTCTGTGTTACAGGCATTGCAGGGGTGGCTGGCCAAGTGTAAAACATCACAGGACACACAAATCTAGTAAATAATATCTAATAAATCTGAGGGACTGGACGAGATTTGCTGGATTTGTTTTGTACATAAGTGAAGTTGGGAGGCTCCTGACTGCTTGGTTCGCTCTTTTCCCTCCATGTCAGAGAGAGGAGATTTACCTGTATACTTAGGAACACCAAGCAGCGATCTTACAGCATCAGGAACAGAACTAGGAACAGAAGATATCGCCCGTTCCTCTGCCTCGAGCCTGTTTATACCGTGAGTCAAATGGAGAGTGTCGTTCCAATCTGGTAGAAATCACAGGAAAGGAAACTTTCACTGACAAATGAGAATTATAGCGTGAGCAATAGAAAGATGCCGTCTGAAGTGCTCTAAATTCTCTAGAGCTAACACTATTTTTTTTTATTTTTTTTTTTTAAAAAAGATTAAAATACCCTCCAGGCAGTCATGAGGGGCAACTAGTGACATTTGTGCAAACATGTAAGAGATCTTGATGTTGAAATGAGAGATATGACGTCTGTTGCAAACAGGTGCATAAATTTGGATAATGGCCAGTATTTTTTGTATTTTTCACAGATTTCAGGTATTTCTTTGGCTAACATAGGCAGTACTGTTCCTCTTAAGGTCTCTTGCTTTTTAACTTCCTCTGATGTTATAAGGTAAACTATTTGCTAAGTTTTCCTTTTTGTTTTATGATTTAAATTTTAATTTTATAAGAATTGAGGAGTGTAGATTTTTAGATTGTGTTGTATTTCTCCTCCATAAAATACAGGAAAATTTATTTAAATTTAAACATTTAAATTTGGAGACATGAATATTTGCTGTACCTACTCAGGAGCTGGCAAGAACTGAGTTAACAGCTGTATAAGCAGCCACAGTGGGCAGTTGTTGTGTTCCATATTTGGCAAAAGAAGTCACCTTCTAGGACTTAGCAAATTTGAAAAGTATTCATAAAATATAGCATAGCTTAATTTTGTGGAACACATAACTGGGAATTCAGTGAGTCTCTTTCGTCTAGCTTAATACTCTCTCAGTAAGTTAAATTCCACTGAAATAAGCATGTGTAGGAACAGTTCTGCTTAAAATTCATATAGTACTTTAATCTGATTTAACTTGCTAGATGGATAACCAGTAATTTTCCCCTTAATTGGAATAATTCTATGTGTGGATAACACTGTAGAGTGAAATAAATAAGACCACTTTTTTATTTGACTGGTTTTATTTTGGAATAAAACCCCAACTGTTATGAAAATACAGCATTCTAGCACCTTTCTGTGTTAGCTTTCTGCATATTCCCCATCAACAGCATTAAAAGGAAGATTACAGTTCCTTTTTTCTCTTGCAGTGATTATTTAGAGCTAGATTATTATCTGGAAGATTCAGCTTGATAGTGATCCCTTCTTGTTAATCTGCTGTTCTTGAAAATGAATTAGGATTAGGAAAGTAACTCTCTATCATGAATAATAAAGAGCTAAAGGTCACAAATGGGTTACCTACAAACCTCTTTGTGGTCATTTTTTGTAGGCAGATTTTGCTGTTATGTTTTTCTGAATCTCTTTTGTTTGGCTTTTCTCTTATTGCTACACCACAGCTCAAATAATCTGAAAAGCTTTTCCTCATTATTTTAATTAGTCTTCTAAGTTTCTCTTCTCTTGCTCTTTTCTTTTCTCCTTTGGTATATCTCTGTCTCATCTTTATTAATAAGCATTTTGTTGCTTCAGAGTACTTTGAGGAACAGTAAGTTGTTTATAGACTTCCTATTAGGCAAATTGTACACCAGTGAGGAAAATTAAATTAGAAGAATTAAGTGATTTGCCTCGGGGGAGGTTTGGTGTGCAGACCAGGATTAGAAATCTGTTCCTAACCTTCCATTTTGTGATTCAGGTGGCACTTTCATCTTTCTTTCCTGCCTTCTTTATTTTTCTGACCCATATTCTTTTTTCTTTCCTCTCTGCATAAATTCCTTTTGCATTCATTCAAAAAACAGCACCTCTGACCGGGACCTTTGCCAGATGGCTTTATATACCAAACACAGACTGTTCTGGAAGCGCTGATTCAGCACAGAAAGAGATAGCTTTGTGGCAGTGACAACATTCAGTGAAAATTGTTGGAAAATACGCTGGAGCTGGACACAGCCACAATTCTTAACTCGCTGATGAGCCTTTCCAGAAGCTTTGTTTAATGAGGATATTGCCCTTAGATGGGGACGTTCCCTGCAGCTGCTCTTGCATGGTTCTGATGAACTCGGATCCTGCAGAACTGCCAGTTTTCCTGCCCCTGCTGTGGAAGGCTCTCAAAGGCAGGATCCCAAGGACTGAATGCCCAGTTAGACTGCACTGTAAGTGTTCAGTCATGTGTCCCGTGGCACGTCTCCAGCCCCAACTCTGCCCACTGTGCACTACATGGTGTTTTTGCAATTAGGTTTTGGATGTGTTTTTTTTTAACTTCAGCAGGTAACATTTTTGCTTAGAAGTTAACGATTCTACTACCCATTGAAATCAGCTGGTGATATTCTATCTGCTCATCCTTTCTTTCCCATCAGAAATTAAGATTATAGCTAAAGAGGTCCCCTCTGGTGTAGTCTTCTCTTGAAACCGTAAGAGGTTTTTTGACTTACGCCAGTGGAAGTAAAGGCTTGGGGTATTCAGAATTCCTTTATTCATGTTGACTTCATTGCAATTTCACAAACCAAAATAGAAGTTTCTGATGAAATGTAGTTTCTCCCGAGTAGTTCCTGGAAAATAGTATAAATTATATTCCAGTTAAGTAGCATAAAAAGGAAAAAAAAAAAAAAAATCAAGTATGGTTAAACTTTGTTTATCTCTATTTCTTCTACATATAGGCAGACAGTTCCATTCCTGTAAATCAGAGAGGGGAGGGAAGACTTTTTAATACTTTTTATGGTCCAAAATCTGTCATATTAACTAATGTCCCTATATCCAGGGGAAAAAAAAAAAAAACAAACAAACAAACACCACAAACATTAAGTACCACATATCCTGTCTCTCCTACTGTAAGCCAAAAAATATGAAAAATGGTGTATGAACATAGAGCTAACCCTACAGCTCTACAGCTAACTCTGATATGTCTCAATTATTATTCAACCAAGAGAGGGCAGTGGGATGATTTTAAAAAAGGAAATGGAGTCGAGGCAAGAAGAGTGGGGATTGGAAGTCTGAGGTTCCTTAATTTGAAAGAGTGCTAGAACCAAATCCAGTTCTTTTAAAATGCAGCCTGACATGAGTTGTCCTCCATTGCAAACCACTGGAAGAACTCCATAAGAACAGATACCAGAAAAATGGCTGAGTGGAAGAACTCATCTCATTTGTGTTCTGATTTTTACAGAATGTTCTAAACAAGAAAATCCTTTATTTGACAGTTAGTTTATAGATATTATTTACAATCAATATTCTGTTCAGAGCATACTGTGAAGGATTAAAATTAATAAAAATATTATTTTCCTGTGCATTCACATGTCACTTGAGTGACCACAGTATCTAATATGGTGTAAGTTTGAAACATCATTTTTTCTTTTCCTATGTGGCATTTATCTGTTTATCAGGACTCATGCTGCTGTTGCTAAGACGGTGTGTATATCAGTGTTTTCCCCTTTAGCTGCCTGTTATGTGAATTTATAAGATCCGGGTGACTTCTCAAATCAGCCGACAGATTATGAGTGGAACAGGAGGAAAAGACAAGAGATAGGGAGTACTGTTTCAAGCACAATCTGGTTTTGTGGTTCATTGTTCTGATGGGGAAAAAAGCTAAAACTGTCCATTCATTATGTTTCCATGACTTGAGATTTGAATGGAGTTTGTGTTTGGGTTGGTTTTTTTTTTTTTTTGGTATGTGTTTGTTGCACTATTTCAATAAAAATACAGAAAGACTTTTTTATTGTTTTAATGCTTAGGAGCCTCTGCAACCTAGGGCAAGTAAACGATGCCTAGTGGGAAACCTCATGTTTTTCTTTGTTTCCAAAATTTCCATTTGAAATTACATTTTTCAGGCTCAAAAATGTGTTTTTATCTTTGTAATGGAATTGGTAATTATTGGACATCTTTATCTCCCCTGGAAATTGTTTTATTATCTGAGTGAATGTGGATATACAATACCAGCAAAGTTCCTAAGCTACAGATACAGAAAGTGGCTTTGGGGTTTTTTATTCATTAATGTAGCCTGTCGAGAGTTGTACAGCAAAGTGGTTTGTTTACTCTGTGCAGCTTCTTACGAGTACAGACGTCTGTGACAAGTAGAGTTTAACAAGTGTAATTTTCTTTCATAGATTTCTTTATTTCTGAAGGTACACGTCATTTCTTTTTCTTACAGTCACCATGAAAAGTCAACTTCAAATCAAATTATTCAGGAGTTGTAACCTGGTAAGTCTCTTGATACTGAAATGCAGAAAGATGACTTGATACAATGGCGAACAGAAATGCTGGGGTTTGAACCCCGAGCCCTGAATTAAGGTTGACATATGGGTGATTCCCACAGCCCTTCATACAGAGGTGGTGAGTTTGTCTTATAGCTTCCCCCCAGGGTGCGGCCGGCCCTGCAGGGAGAGCCAGAAGGGAAATGAGCCCCAGGGGTCCCGCACTGAGTTGACAAAGGTCAGGTGTCTGCCTGGGGATAAAAGCTGGGACCACTTGCAGGAAGGGAGGTGTGTCTGTCTGTGAAGTGGATGCACCTCACAGAGCTTCCTGCTTAAGGAAAGACCTTCTGACTCTCCCTGGAGCTGGGCCCCTGTCAGCTTGGACCTTTGCAAACGCGGGCTAGACGGGTGAGAGCTGCCATGTGGCCACCTTTATCCTATGTGTTTAACTTTCTGATCTGGCTGTTTCCCAGTCCATCCATGGGAAACCTTGGTTCTTTGTTTGTACCACCTATTGTTGGTTGGATTATGCCTTTTTTGGGATCGTTGGGGGTAATGTCAGTTGTATGCAAACTAATTGACTTGTTTGTACCCCCAGCGATCATTCATGGCATGTCCTTTTTGTATTCAATACATTCCACCTATTGGTTCATCTTCCTGCTGGTTGTGTCATTCATGTTAGGCCTAGTCATTGACAGAACAGAAACATGCAAATGGCATGTAACTCACATTTTGCACCCTATATCAAGATGTACTAATCACATGACAATCACATTTTTACAGCTCTTATCTGAAGAACCTCAGAGGGTTAGCCAAGCGAAATATTCATTCCTACTTTAAATGCAAGCACCTGTAACATGAATTTATGTTTATCAGCTCAGTGTCTTATATTAGGAAGACACCATGACCAACACTGTATTTGAATAAAACTGTAAGTGAATTTAATGAGGTAGGATGTAACCTTGCTAATCATTGCTTAAGGGAAAGCCAAAATGCCAGAAAATTTTCACTGGACTTGCCAACTAACTGGTATTAAAGTCATCTTATAAAAATCAATGCATACTGAGTAATCAGTTATTTTGAAATATTCCACTTCTTGCATATCTCTCTCAAATCCATTTTAAAAACTGCAGTCTGATTTTGGAAAAGAGCTTAAGAGTCTTATAAAATTGTGGTGTGTAATTAAAATTCTAGCCATGTGTCATCAGATTTGAAGTAGCATGTTGTCTCCTCTCTGATAACATGCACTGATACTGTGCTAGCCCTGAGGAAATCCACTCTCCATTAAATCTCCAAGGAAATAAAGAGGGACTGCCTGGGTCAAGAGTCCAAGCCGTTTCTATCATAAATAATCATATCAGTATAAATCCCTTTGGCAAGTGGATTAGGCTTAGTCTCAAAAATGTAAGTTTCCCTGAAACTCCTCTTGGAAGACTGTAATAGAGTCTTATTCCAGCTTTCATTTTGCTATGGCCAGTTTCTGTCCATTGATTTGTGATGCAGATGTTATTTAGCCTGGATCATTTTCTCCTTTCCTCCTCACTTGTCTGAGTATTCATTCTCCTAAAGTAGTTAAAGAAAATAATATTTATCTTCTTAGTCTTTGTTTAGACAAGCCAGCCTTTCTACTCTCCTTACAAAAGATGGGCTTTCAGTACCTCATTTCTATAGTAGTCCCTCAAACTGGTATTAGTGCAGAAAATTATTACTTACAAACCCTCATTACCAGAGTTCTAATACCATACTTCTCTACCTCTTCTTCTCACCTGATGGGACTGATACTTCTCTGCCTTCTCTTGACCATTCTAAGTCCTAGCATGTTTTTTTTCGTCTGCCACTGGCCACAGGTAAGGCTAAGGCTTATAGTAATCTTTTTATTTTATTACTAGTAGCTGTGTGTTACTGATTTTGTATCTGGTGGTTTTTTTTTTTTTATTATTATTCTCTTAAACAAGATCATCAACACATAAAATTCCTGTGTAAAACCTAACCTCTGGCTGCGCTGACTATGCCTACCTTATGTCATCAGGAACTCCTACAAGTGCTCTCCTACTTGTGGTACCAACATTATTAATTAAAATACTAAATAAAAATGGTCCCAGATGCAAAGCTGAGGAACACCAGTAATGATTGTCCTTACACACAACATGTTGCCATTCAGAACAGCCTACTATCAGGTTTTTAGTTATTTTTTTTAAAACCAGCTTACACTTTTTATACTGGTCTCGTCTCCATTTCAGCCTCTTTCATCATTCCATTATTTCTCATAGGAATTTTTATTGTCTGGTTTACAAAGGTACAGAGTGTTTGGCGTTTGGGTTATAACTTTCCTGAACTGAAATAAATAAATCAAGTGAACATATCTACATATGAATACACCAGTAATGAAGTAATGATTTAGCTACTGATAGGCATAAAGTATGAATCCCTCAACATATGTATTTGTTCTGGTATTATACCCTCTCAAAAGAGAAAGTGTTAAACCCGATGATAAAGGCTGATTTAGGTTGCAACTTGGGGCTTTAATTTTCGTGACATTGCTTTTCTTAACTGGAACCAGGCAGCGAAGGCTTTCTTGGGCATAGGAAAGCATTTGTGATCTCATGTCTAATGAAACTAGTCATCCTGACTGTAGCACTAACTCAGGTACTTCACCTTTTTCCTCTGGATGGCCTGTGAAGAGAAAAAAGGAATATATGTAGCCTCAAAAATTGTTGGGTCATTCTAGATGCATTTGGCCTTTGTACATCCTTAGCATTTTTTAAGTGTCGTTTGCTTCAGAAGCTATGCTCATGACTTCAAGATCTACTAGAGCCCATCTGGTCTACTTCTGAGAGAAGCGTGAATCAGAAAAGATTTAATTCCAGAAATATGAAGAACAGGATATGTGAGCGGTTTCTGCTGGTAATGTCACAATCCCAGACTTTTGACAGGGAGTAAGAAGAATACCCGTGATCAGTAGCCATAATTTCTTAGAACTGTCTAGTTATCTGATTGGCATATTCTTTCCATGTGCAGGTTCTTATTGTTGCAGTTATTTCAATGTGCTCTCCTGTTCTCTTTTTTCCCTGTTCTCTTAGTTCCCTAAGACCCCTTGCTACATAAAAATCTGAGAGTGACCTTATCTTAATGCACAAACTCTTCTTACGTTTTATGCAAAAATTATGTACAGAATATGCAAGACAATTTATGTAAAAAGAGACCATGCATTTGTGAATAAAGCTTTTCAGAGGGCCAGATGAAATCAAACCTTGTGGTTCTTATCTGCTGAATCCCTTTTTCCATTGCCTGATTCCAGATCTTTGAATTTCTTGCTGTGAATTACTGGTTGGCCTGACATTGCCACCTTTGTGAGAACTGACAGGACTGCAGGCAAGATAGTAGGCTTCTTGGCTGTAAGTTTTTGAGTACCCATTATAAGTACCCATGCTTTCTTTGCATGTTCTGAGATTAACATTTGGTCTATCTATTAATCTATAGATAATTATCTAAAATGCAATAATAAATTCATCACTATCACTGAACAGTGAAGAAGAGCAGTAACAAGGAATCGGCCCCCTGAGCTAAGTCTGAAACTTGCATGCTTGAAGAACTTAGCGTATCTTTAAGCTTGGGCCTTCTAAATGAAATTCCTTTACCTGGAAGAAAACTGAGCCTACACTTCTCTCAGCATGTGTGCGGTTCCTGTCAGCATTAATTGGAGTGCTGAGTGAAATTCATAAAGAAAACAGACCCTGAACTATTGTTTTCAGAACCAGCAGCACAGCAGATTTTACAATTGCATATTTGTAATCGTACCACGGTGAAACAAGCCCTGGAGCAAGCAAAGAGACTTGGAGATTTCCCACCTCCCTGGCAACTATTCTGACTAATTCAGCTGTGCTGGCAAGTCCTGCCAGTTAGCTGCATGCTATTTTCAGAATACAGTGTATCCAGCACCAGGAAAGAGGTGGCAATAGTGACATTTCCCCTTTTGTTTCACAGAGGTATATTTAACCCTTCTGCTGTGTGTAATAGCTATTATGTCAGTGTGATATGACATCAAAAATCCTTTTGAGTATTAATGAAATATTGGCTTCTAGCTGCACAATTGATCTCTCCTTAAATTCTGACTCCAGGAGTTTAAAATACAAATACCTAAAGGGCTTTTTAGTAGCAGTTCTTCCCTTTTTGTAAGCATGTCTGAAAATCTTGCTAGTCTGGGAAAAGAGCCTGTTTTGATGCATTAAGAAACAGGCAGCTTTACTTGAAAGTTCTGTTTTCCTAGAAAGATTTCACTTCAGCTCCACCCCATTCACCTCAGGTTACCCCAGCTTTGCCTCTGTGCTGTAGTTGTTCTCAGCTGGGCCTTTCTCCAACCCACCATCGCTGGCTCTGCACAGTCAATCACTGGGCAGACCAAACTCTCTTGTCCATCTTGTGATGTCCCAGAGATTTTACACCTTTCACCAGCTTCAGACTGGCACCTTCCAGCCCAGTCTCAGGAGGGGTGTTTGGGACTTTCCTTCTTTTGACAAGACTCCAGAGGAACTTGCTTTTTGCTCTTTCCCACCTTGAACTTGGTTAGATTTGAACTGTACTGTGGAAGAAGTATGATAATAATAGGAAGAAAGAATGAAGGAATACCTGCAGGATTATTTTGTTTGATTTTGCTTAAGATATGGAGAAAACAAAGAAAAGTTATTTCAATGCAAAAATGTATTTATTTTATCAAATATAAATGAAAGTATTCCTGCACAAAAGTCCAATAGCAAAGGTTATTTTTTATGCATAAAGATTACGTGAATAGCTTGAGTGACCAGTCTGTTGACTTCTGCTTTTTGCAAAGTTTTTTATGCATCAAAAATTACTGCAGCTCTAGTTTAGAGCCATTTTGACTATGAAACCATTCCTTTACTTTCGCTTTGGACCCTCTACATTCTTCTATCAGGAAGGGAATTTAGCTTATTCCTCTGGAGCCCAGTGTAGGCCAGTTTTCTTGGTCTTTTTTTTATCTGGTTCTCTTGAGACTGCTCTCTAAATGTATGTCAAGGCAGTCATTGTTTTCTTTTAAGCAGAGAGAAGCCCATGGGGTCTGTTTTCTGAAAGCTCTGATAAGATGAAGTTAGAAAGTGGATGGACTTAGAATGTGAAGTTCAGTAGCAGCATGGTCATTGCCTAACACTGAAAGTTTGATGGAAATTGCATCAGTTGCTCTTCAGAAAATGCCAGAGCTATTTTTTATGTTAGCAAAATAATGTATTTTCCCTGCTCTAGCTTTGTTGTTGCAACCAGCTAAACTGTCTGTCTAGAAGGGAAGAAAACAAATTACCCCACAGGTGATGTTCAGCATCAAAATGTTGCAGCTAAATGAATCAAGTTTGCCAAAATTATAACTAGCTGAAAATTGAGTCTCCCATTGTCAAGTATCAGGACAACTTTAGTGAATAGTATTAGTTCTGCTTTTGCACATTTGTAGCAGAATGCTCAGTGAGTCCTAGAAGGAAATAGGGTCTGTTTAATGTCTGTGAAAGTGAAAACTGAAGTTTTTTTCTTGTACTGTTTAAATGTCTCTTGTGCTAGTATTGCACTACTCAGCATAAAAGTCTAAATGGATTTCCTCAGCTAACGGAGTAAAATAGTATATAATAGCCCACAGCTCCTGCAGCACCATTGCCAGGTCTATTGCTATTAGAAAGATGTTAACTTAGAGGAATAACTTTAATTTGGTCAAATTTGAAAAAAAAACTACAGCAAATATGTTGCTTGGGGGGGGGGGG
>NW_008623563.1:0-797 GCF_000691845.1 Merops nubicus | reverse complement strand
CTGGATGAAAATATACAAGCAATATTGATCTGAGGACCATATGATGTTTTTGCTGAATTCAAATGTGACAGGACAAAACAGGTAAAAATGAAGAGCTGGCTGCCTATCATGGGTTTCAGCAGCCTTTCAGAGGCAGGGATACTGCTCTGTGTTTCTCCTACCAATTCCTCTGCCTTTTTCTGGTTAGGAAGAGGTACAAAAGGAGAGCCTCCTGGGTTTCTAGCTGTTTGCTGTGCTAGGAGAAGTTTTGGATTTGTTTGCTTTGAATAAAAAGTTATTCCTCCAGGCTAGAACATAAAAGAGGTTTGACAGTGAAAGAGGTTGCTACTTAGAGTGGGCGATTCATGTCTAAAAATATAATCCTTTTGAAAGGTATGTAGGACCCTGTCCCTCACTCTCCTTCAAATTTTTACTTTCTCTTTTTTCTTTACAAACAAGAGCATTTTCATATACCAAGAATGAAACTGAGAATCAGTGTAACTATGTTGACTGTATCAAAAAGTGATGAAAGCTTAAAGGTAGCTATATACAAAGATTCTTGTCTACTAGGGGAAAATATATAATCTATAAACAACTAATTACTGACTATTGAATTCATCTAAACCAAACACACACATCCCTAAATATTTTCAAATTTCATTTACAAGCTTTGGGCAGAATTTTACAAGCAAAATTAATCCTTTTGCAGCTAAAGACAAGCCTAGAACTTACTTTGAATACAGCTGTAACTGAAGGTGATGAAGCATGCTCTCGTTTATTGTCATTTACAAGCCAGCAGCAAAATATATATATATATA